>NC_091985.1:226416277-226587190 GCF_044704955.1 Pristiophorus japonicus
CCCAATCCGCCATCCTCTATCCTCCACCCAATCCCATCCTCTATCCTCCCCCACAATCCCATCCTCTATCCTCCACCCCCCCAATCCATCCTCTATCCTCCCCAAGCCCATCCTCTATCCCCAATCCCATCCTCTATCCTCCCCCCACCCACCCAATCCCATCCTCTATACTCCCTCCCAATCCATCCTCCATCCCCCCAATCCCATCCTCCATCCCCCCCAATCCCATCCTCCATCCCCCCCAATCCCATCCTCCATCCCCCCCAATCCCATCCTCCATCCTCCCCCCCCCAATCCCATCCTCCCCCCCCAATCCCATCCTCCCCCCCCCCAATCCCATCCTCCCCCCCCCCCAATCCCATCCTCCCCCCCCCCCCCCCCAATCCCATCCTCCCCCCCCCAATCCCATCCTCCCCCCCCAATCCCATCCTCCCCCCCCCAATCCCATCCTCCCCCCCCCCTATCCCATCCTCCCCCCCCCCCAATCCCATCCTCCCCCCCCCAAGCCCATCCTCCCCAATCCCATCCTCCCCAATCCATCCTCCCCCCCAATCCCATCCCCCCCCAATCCCATCCTCCCCCCCCATTCCATCCTCCCCCCCCCAATCCCATCCTCCCCCCCAATCCCATCCTCCCCCCCCAATCCCATCCTCCCCCCAATCCCATCCTCCCCCCCCAATCCCATCCTCCCCCCCCATCCCATCCTCCCCCCAATCCCATCCTCCCCCCCCAATCCCTCCTCCCCCCCCAATCCCATCCTCCCCCCCCAATCCCATCCTCCCCCCAATCCCATCCTCCCCCCCAATCCCATCCTCCCTCCCCAATCCATCCTCCCGCCCCCCCAATCCCATCCTCCATCCTCCCTCAATCCCATCCTCCATCCTCCCTCACCCCCCACAATCCCATCCTCCATCCTCCCCACCCAACCCCATTCTCTATTCCTCCCCCCCCCGCCCGATCCCATTTCTCTATCCCTCCCCCCCCCCATCCCATCCTCTATCCTCCCCCCCATCCCATCCTCTATCCTCCCCCCCACCCATCCTCTATCCTCCACCCAATCCAATCCTCTATCCTCCCCACCCAATCCCATCCTCTATCCTCCTCCCCAATCCCATCCTCTATCCCCCACCCAATCCCATCCTCTATCCCCCACCCAATCCCATCCTCTATCCCCCACCCATCCCATCCTCTATCCCCCACCCAATCCCATCCTCTATCCCCCACCCAATCCCATCCTCTATCCTCCCCCCCCCAATCCATCCTCTATCCTCCCCAATCCCATCCTCTATCCTCCCCAATCCCATCCTCTATCCTCCCCCACCCCACCCCACCCCACCCACCCAATCCCATTCCTCTATCCTCCCCCCACCCACCCAATCCCATCCTCTATACTCCCTCCCAATCCCATCCTCCATCCCCCCCAATCCCATCCTCCATCCCCCCCAATCCCATCCTCCATCCCCCCCAATCCCATCCTCCATCCTCCCCAATCCCATCCTACCCATCCTCCCCCCCCATCCCATCCTCCCCCCCCAATCCCATCCTCCCCCCCCCCCAATCCCATCCTCCCCCCCCCCAATCCCATCCTCCCCCCCCCATCCATCCTCCCCCCCCCAATCCCATCCTCCCCCCCCCAATCCCATCCTCCCCCCAATCCCATCCTCCCCCCCCAATCCCATCCTCCCCCCAATCCCATCCTCCCCCCCCCCAATCCCATCCCCCCCCCAATCCCATCCTCCCCCCCCAATCCCATCCTCCCCCCCCCCCAATCCCATCCTCCCCCCCAATCCCATCCTCCCCCCCCAATCCCATCCTCCCCCCCAATCCCATCCTCCCCCCCCCAATCCCATCCTCCCCCCCAATCCCATCCTCCCCCCCCAATCCCATCCTCCCCCCCCAATCCCATCCTCCCCCCCAATCCCATCCCTCCCCCCCAATCCCATCCTCCCCCCAATCCCATCCTCCCCCCCCAATCCCATCCTCCCCCCCCCAATCCCATCCTCCATCCTCCCTCAATCCCATCCTCCATCCTCCCTCACCCCCCCACAATCCCATCCTCCATCCTCCCCACCCAATCCCATTCTCTATCCTCCCCCCCCGCCCGATCCCATTCTCTATCCTCCCCCCCCCGCCCGATCCCATTCTCTATCCTCCCCCCCCGCCCGATCCCATTCTCTATCCTCCCCCCACCCAATCCCATCCTCTCCCCCACCCCCCCAATCCCATCCTCTATCCCCCCCCACCCAATCCCATCCTCTATCCCCCCCCCCCACCCAATCCCATCCTCTATCCCCCCCCACCCAATCCCATCCTCTATCCCCCCCCCACCCAATCCCATCCTCTATCCCCCCCCCACCCAATCCCCCCCACCCAATCCCATCCTCTATCACCCCCCCACCCAATCCCATCCTCTATCACCCCCCCACCCAATCCCATCCTCTATCTCCCCCCCCCACCCCACCCAATCCCCTATCCTCCCCCCCCCCCACCCAATCCCATCCTCCCCCCCACCCAATCCCATCCTAATCCCTACCCCCCACTCAATCCCATCCTACCCCCCCCACCCAATCCCATCCTACCCCCCCCCCCACCCAATCCCATCCTACCCCCCCCCCCCAATCCCATCCTACCCCCCCAATCCCATCCCTACCCCCCCAATCCCATCCACCCCCCCCCCCCACCCCCCACCCAATCCCATCCTTTCCCCCCCACCCAATCCCATCCTTTCCCCCCACCCAATCCCATCCTTTCCCCCCCACCCAATCCCATCCTTTCCCCCCCACCCAATCCCATCCTTCCCCCCCACCCAATCCCATCCTCCTCCCCCCCCCACCCAATCCCCCTCCCCCCCCCACCCCCACCCCACCCAATCCCCCTCCCCCCCCACCCCACCCAATCCCCCCTCCCCCCCCCACCCCACCCAATCCCCCTCCCCCCCACCCAATCCCCATCCTCCCCCACCCAATCCCATCCTCCCCCCCCCACCCAATCCCATCCTCCTCCCCCCCACCCAATCCCATCCTCCTCCCCCCCACCCAATCCCATCCTCCTCCCCCCCCCACCCAATCCCATCCTCCTCCCCCCCCCACCCAATCCCATCCTCCTCCCCCCCCACCCAATCCCATCCTCCTCCCCCCCACCCAATCCCATCCTCCTCCCCCCCACCCAATCCCATCCTCCTCCCCCCCACCCAATCCCATCCTCCTCCCCCCCCACCCAATCCCATCCTCCTCCCCCCCCCCCACCCAACCCATCCTCCTCCCCCCCCCCCACCCAATCCCATCCTCCTCCCCCCCCCCACCCATCCCATCCTCCTCCCCCCCCCCCACCCAATCCCATCCTCCTCCCCCCCCCACCCAATCCCATCCTCTCCCCTCCCCCCCCACCCAATCCCATCCTTTCCCCCCCACCCAATCCCATCCTTTCCCCCCACCCAATCCCATCCTTTCCCCCCACCCAATCCCATCCTTTCCCCCCCACCCAATCCCATCCTTTCCCCCCACCCAATCCCATCCTTTCCCCCCACCCAATCCCATCCTTTCCCCTCCCCCCCACCCAATCCCATCCTTTCCCCTCCCCCCCCACCCAATCCCATCCTCTCCACCCCACCCAATCCATCCTCTCCACCCCACCCAATCCCATCCTCTCCCCTCCCCCTCAATCCCATCCTCTCCCCTCCCCCAATCCCATCCTCCCCCCTCCCCCAATCCCATCCTCCCCCCTCCCCCCAATCCCATCCTCCCCCCTCCCCCCTCCCCCCAATCCCATCCTCTATCCTCTATCCTCTCCCCTCCCCCCAATCCCATCCTCTATCCTCCCCTCCCCTCCCCACCCCACCCAATCCCATCCTCTATCCTCCCCCACCCACCCAATCCCATCCTTCTGGGCCGGAAGTGTTTCCGCTGACAACCAGGAAGAGAAGTTTAAAAACTGCGTGTAATTGATGAGAAGTTTGCAGCAATCGGTTTATTTTTATGATACGATTCTACGCTGTTATTATGCTATTGTAAAATAAACAAATGCCAGGTTGTGTTTTTATTTTCAGCATCGCGCCTGCGCACTGGCGTCCGACCGCCCCCTTTCAGTGACGTTCGGTGGTCATTCACTGGGAAGTATGCGCAATGTGACTGATCAGAGCGGACGCAAGTTGTGAGCGAGCGGAGGTAGGACACGTCGTTTGGAGTCGAATTTGAATCAGCGGGGCGCAGGGGAGTAACATACTCGACAGGTGGGCTTCATAAACACCTAGTGCAGGTCGCCAACCCGGACTACGAAACAACAGGTCTCGAATTTGCAGCTCGGGGGCGTTTTCGCGGCAACAGGCCCAGGCTGACGGTCGCCATCTTTGTAAAGGACAGCTGCAGGTTTGGGAGGCTGCCATCGTGATTCATCGAGCAGCAGAGCGCATGCGTGGCCATCTTTGTGAAAGAATGTGTGGGCGGAGCTTCAGGGTCCCAGTGAACCCAGCCAGAGTCAGCACTTTCAGGGGAGGAGAGGGAGGGGAACCAGTGAGTGTAGAACTGAACCCAGCCAGAGTCAGCACCTTCAGGGGAGGAGAGGGAGGGGAACTAATGAGTGTAAACAGTGACAGGTGGGATGCCGCAGGGATCCCAGCACCGATCCCTACGGCACCCCAGTTGGATGAGGGGACCAAGTGTAATGTAGCCAAGTTTGCTGATACAAAGACGGCTGGGAAAGCAAATTGTGAGGAGGACACAAAAAATCTGCAGAGGGTTATCGACAGGTTGAGTGAGTGGGCACAAATTTGACAGATGGGGAATAATGTGGCAGACATAATAGAAAAACAAATTATAATTTGAATGGAGAAAAAATGCAAAGTACTGCAGTACAGAGAGACCTGGGGGTCCTTGTGCATAAAACACAAAGTTAGTATACAGGTACAGCAAGTAATCAGAAAGGCAAATGGAATGTTGGGCTTTATTGCAAGGGGGATAGAGTATAAAAGCAGAGAAATCCTGCTGTAACTGTAAAAGGTATTGGTGAGACCACACCCTGGAGTACTGCGTACAGTTTTGGTCTCTGCATTTAAGGAATGATATACTTGCATTGGAGGCTGTTCAGAGAAGGTTCACTAGGTTGCTTCCGAAGGTGAGGGGGTTGACTTATGAGGATAAGTTGGGCCTATGCACATTGCAGTAAAGAAAAATGAGAGGTGATCTTATTGAAACTTAAGATAATGAGGGGGCTCAACAAGGTGGATGCAGAGAGGTTATTTACACTCGTAGGGGAAACTAGGGGACATAGTCTTAGAATAAGGAGTCGCCCATTTAAAACTGAGATGAGAAACTACTTCTCTCATGGTTGTAAATCTACTGTGAGGCTGAGTCATTGAATATATTTAAGGCGGAGATAGATAGAATTTTGAGTGATAAGGGAATAAAGGGTTATGGGGAGCGGGCAGGGAAGTGGAGCTGAGTCCATGATCAGATCAGCCATGATATTGAATGGCGGAGCAGGCTCGAGGGACCAAATGTCCCACTCCTGCTCCTATTTCTTATGTTTAACTGAACCCAGCCAGAGTTGGCACCTTCAGGGGAGGAGAGGGAGGGGAACCAGTGAGTGTAGAACTGAACCCAGCCAGATTTCAGGACAGGGGATGTATGTGATGGGGATTTACAGCTTTGGAGGAACGAGAGGAAAGAATGTTAGAATGTTCCATAGAATCTGTACTTGCAGTAATAATTTTTGTAAACTCTTTTTCCAGGGTATTAAAAGGGGTGAATTTGCAGACGGTAAACTCAAAACAAATATCATGTCAAGATCTGACAGAGTAACTCAATTCAACAGGACCTGAATATCATCGGCCTTTGAATGTGGAAGGAAAAATGTTTATCTGTTCTGTCTGTGGGATCAGATTTCAAATATCAGTGTGACTGGAAAAGCACCGAGACACACATACCCGAGTGAGAGTGTTCCAGTGCACTGACTGTGGAAAGAGCTTCAACCAGTTACACAGCCTGAAAAAACATCGCACCATTCACAGCGGGGAGAAACCGTACACGTGTTGTGTGTGTGGACCAGGCTTAAACTGATCCTCCAACTTGCAAAGACACAAGGACACCCGCACCATGGAGAAACCGTGGGAATGTGGGGACTGTAGGAAGAGATTCAATTACCCATCTGAGCTGGAAATTCATCGGCGCAGTCACACCAGGGAGAGACCGTTCACCTGCTCCATGTGTGGAAAGGGATTCACCCAGTCATCCAGCCTGGTGAGACACCAGCGAGTTCACACTGGGGAGAGGCCGTTCACCTGCTCTGAGTGTGGGAAGCGATTGACTACCTCATCTAACCTGCTGACACACCAGCTAGTTCACACTGGGGAGAGGCCATTCACCTGCTCTGAGTGTGGGAAGGGATTCACTCGATCATCCCACCTGCTGTCACACCAGCGAATTCACGCTGGGGAGAGGCCGTTCATCTGCTCTGAGTGTACGAAGCGATTCACTACCTCATCCGAGCTGCTGACACACCAGCGAGTTCACACTGGGGTGAGGCCGTTCACCTGCTCCATGTGTGGGATAGGATTTACTCAGTCATCTAGCCTGGTGAGACACCAGCGACTTCACACTGGGGAGAGGCCGTTCACCTGCTCGGAGTGTGGGAAGGGATTCACTGATTCATCTACCCTGCTGACACACCAGCGCGTTCACACTGGGGAGAGGCCGTTCGCCTGCTCAGAGTGTGGCAAGGGATTTACTCAGTCATCCCACCTGCTGTCACACCAGCGAGTTCACGCTGGGGAGAGGCCGTTCACCTGTTCTGAGTGTGCGAAACGATTCACTACCTCATCTGAGCTGCTGACACACCAGCGAGTTCATGCTGGGGAGAGGCCATTCACCTGCTCTGAGTGTGGGAAGGGATTCACTCAGTCATCCCACCTGCTGACACACCAGCGAGTTCATGCTGGGGAGAGGCCGTTCACTTGTTCTGAGTGTGCGAAGCGATTCACTACCTCATCCGATCTGCTGACACACCAGCGAGTTCACACTGGGGAGAGACCATTCACCTGCTCTGTGTGTGGGAAGAGATTCACTGTGTCATCCAGCCTGCTGACACACCAGCGAGTTCACACCGGGGAGAAACCGTTCACCTGCTCCGTGTGTGGGAAGGGATTCACTCAGTCATCCCACCTGCTGAGACACCGGGGAGTTCACAAGTGATTGCAGGGTTTGGATTCTGATGGTTATCCCAGACTCAATAATTCTGACAGTTTCTTTCTGCTGATATTGATTCCCCTATAACTGGGCTGGAATTGAATATTCTGGATATTGGACCAATTGATCAATGGGAAAAGGATCAGATAAAAATAATGTTGATTGTGTTTGCATCCATACTTCACTGTTTAAAGGGATTTCTTTTATATACTGAAAGCTGCAACAAATTGAGCTAAACTTTGCTGAACCAGTGATAATAAAATGAATTGAATCTGCAGGTTGGTTTTGGATTTCTCTGGGATGGAACCGGACATGATGTGCCTTGAAATACCGCTGGTGTCTAGTAGGTGACGTTGTACCTCCAATTAACTCCGACTGAGAGGAGCGTGACTGCCCCCTAGAGCAGGGGGAAATGAGGGTCAGGGTCAGACACTGAACATACTGCACCCCACAGGGACATCACACACTGCCCCCTCCCTGGGGCAGCTCAGAGTCAGAACTTGGAAGGGGAGGATCCAGTTTTCGTGGACCATTTAGGAACCAACGACATAGGTAGAACTAGGAATGAGGTTCTGCTGAAAGAGTTTGGGTCCAAATGAAATAGTGGAACCTCAAAGGTAATAATCTCTGGATTGTTACCTCAGCCAAACGGCAATTGATAAAGGGATAAGCAGATTAGAATGTTAAGTGCGTGGCTCAAAGAGTGGTGTGGGAGGCAGGGGTTTTGCTTTATGGGGCACTGGCACCAGCACTGGGCAAAGAGGGAGCTGTTCCGTTGGGACGAGCTCCACTTGAACTGGGCTGGAACCAATGTCCTGGCAAATGCAATAACTAGGGCAGTGGACAGGGCTTTAAACTAATGAAGGCAGCAAGGGTGGGAGGGATTCATGAATGTGTACAGCACGGTTTAGATACTGAGTGCAAGCAACAATAAGAGATACGTCAGGGCTCTAAAGCAGAGTTTTGGGTAAAAATAAGCAGAGTGGGGAAGGAAGGGACAGAGAGAATAACAAAGGTAATAGGGCATTACTGACTACGGTGACACATCGGAAAAATAGAAAAAAGTCAAAGCTGAAGGCACTATATCTGAATGCACAAAGTATCCACAACAAAATAGATTAAATAATAATGCAGATAGAAATTAATAGGTTTGATCTAATAGCCATTATGGACACGAGGTTGCTAAGTGACTATGGTTGGGAACTAAATATTCCAGGATACATAGTAAAATGGAAAAGGAGGAGGGGAAGCCCTGATAAAGGATGGGATAAAGACAGTAGAGAGAAAGGATCTTGGTTTGTAAAATCAAAAAGTGGAATCAGTTTGGGTGGAGCTAAGAAACAGCAAGGGGCAGAAAACATTGGTGGGAGTTGTTTATAGGCCCCCAAACCACAGTGGTAATGTAGGGCACAGTATAAATCAGGAAATTAGTGGTGCATGTAACAAAGGTAATACAATAATCATGGACTTTAATCTGCATATAGACTGGGCAAACCAAATTTGCAGTAATAGTTTGGAGGACGAATTCATGGAAGGTATACAAGATGGTTTTCTAGATCAGTATGTTGAGGAACAAACTAGAGAACAGGTATTTTAGATCTAGTATTGTGTAATAAGAAAGGGTTAATAACATTATAGTAAAGGGGCTGTTCGGGAAGAGTGACATAATATGATAGAATCTTTAAGTTAGAAAGTGATTGAGTTAAATCTGAAACTTGGGTCTTAAATCGAAACAAAGGAAACTATGTAGGTATGAGGGCAGAGTTGGTTAAGGTAACTACATTAGAGTTGGGAAACTACATTGAAAGGTATGACGATAGAAAAGCAATGGCTATCACTTAATTTACAACAAACATACATTCCTTTAAGGCACAAAAACCCTAAAGGAATAGTGATCCAACCATGGCCAACAAGAGAAGTTAAAGATAGTATTAGATGAAAAGAAGAGGCTTATAATGTTGCCAAAAGGAGCAGTAAGCCTGGGGGATTGGGAAGACTTTAGAATTCAGCAAAGGAGGACCAAGACATTGATTAAAGAAAGGGAAAGTAGAATATGAGGGTAAACTAGCGAGAGACAAAATAACAGACTGCAAAAGTTTCTATAGGTATGTAAAAACGAAAAGTTTAGTAAAAGTAAATGTGTTTCCCCCTACAAGCTGAGACAGGAGAAATTATAATGGGGAACAAGGAAATGGCAGAGAAATGTGTTTGTCTTCACGGAAGAAGATGCAAAAAACTTGCCGGATGTACTGAAAAACCCAGGGTCTAGTGAGAATGAGGAACTGAAATAAATTAGTATTCATCAAAAAATGGTACTGGAGAAATTAATCAGACTGAAAGCCAATAAATCCCCTGGACCTGATAGCCTATATCCTGGGGTATTGAAAAAGATAGCTATAGAAATAGTGAATGCATTGGTTGTCATCTTCCAAAATTCCATGGAGTCTAGGACAGTTCCTGTGGTTTGGAAGGTAGCAAATGAAACTGGGTTATTTAAGAAAGGAGGGAGAGAGAAAACAGAACTACAGAGAAGTTAGCCTGACATCAGTAGTAGGGAAAATGCTCAATTCTATTATTAAGGATGTGGTAACAGGCACATAGAGAATAAGATGATTGGGCAGTCAACACGGTTTTATGAAAGGAAAATCATGTTTGACAAATCTGATTTTTGAGGTTGTAACTAGTAGAATAGATAAGGAGGAACCAGTGGATGTGGTGTATTTGGATTTTCAGAAGGCATTCGATAAGGTGCCACATGAGGTTATTAAAAAAAATTAGGGCTCATGGGATTGGGGTAATATACTAGCATGGATTGAGGATTGATTAACGCACAGAAAACAGAGTAGGAATAAATGGGTCACTTTCAGGTTGGCAGGCTGTGGGGTACTGCAATGATTGGTGCTTGGGCCTCAGCAATTCACGACATATATCAATGATTTGGATGAGAGGACCAAATGTTATATATATCCAAGTTTACTGATGATACAAAGCTAGATGGAAATGCAAGTTGTGAGGAGAGTATAAAGAGGCTTCCAGGGGATAGAGACAGGCTAAGTGACTGAACAAAGATCAAGGAATCATCAAAATTTGAAGCATGGTAGGAGGGCATTTCAGCCCATCGAGTCCACACTGGCCGACGAAGAGCTATCCAGCCAAATCCCACTTTCCAGCTCTCGGTCCGTAGCCCTGTAGGTTGCAGCACATCCAAGTATCTTTTAAATGTGGTGAGGGTTCCTGCCTCTACCACCCTTTCAGGCAGAGTTCTAGACCTCCACCATCCTCTGAGTGAAGAAATTTCCCCTCACATCTCCTCTGAACCTCCACCCACCCCCCTAATTGCTTCAAATCTATGCACCCTTGTTGTTGACCCTTCTACCAAGGGAAACAAGTCCTTCCTATCCACTCTATCCAGGCCCCTCATAAATTTTATATACCTCAATCAGGTCTCCCCTTATTCCACTCTGTTCCAAAAAAAACAAACCCAGCCTCTCAAATATTTCCTCATAGCCAAAATTCTCCAGTCCAGATAACATTCTTGTAAATCTCCTCTGCACCCTTTCCAGTCCAGTCACATCTCTCCTGTAATGTGGTGACCAGAACTTCATACAGTACTCCAGCTGCGACCTAACCAGTATTTTAAACAGTTCAAGCATAACCTGCATTCCAAGGTCCCTTTGTTCCTCTACACTTTTGAGTGTCGTGTCATTTAATGTGTATTCCGCTGCCTTGTTAGCCCTCCCCAAATGCATTACCTCGCACTTAGGAGCAGGAGCAGGAGTAGGCTATATGGTCCCTCGAGCCTGCTCCACCATTTAATACGATCTTGGCTGATCCGATCATGGACTCAGGTCCACTTCTCTGCTCGCTCCCTATAACCCCTTATTTTATCGGTTAAGAACCTGTCTATCACTGTCTTAAACTTATTCAATGACCCAGCTTCCACAGCTCTCTGAGGCAGCGAATTCCACAGATTTACAACCCTCACAGAATAAATTCCTCCTCATCTCAGTTTTAAATGGGCAGCCCCTTATTCTAAGATCATGCCCCCTAGTTCTAGTCTCCCCATCAGTGGAAACATTCTCTCTGCATCCACCTTTTGAAGCCCCCTCATAATCGTTTATGTTTCAATAAGATCATCTCTCATTCTTCTGAATTCCAATGAGTAGAGGCCCAACCTCCTCAGTCTTTCCTCATAAGTCAACCCCCTTATCTCCAGGATCAACCGTGAACCTTCTCTGAATGGCCTCCAAAGCAAGTATATCCTTTCGTAAATATGGAAATCAAAACTGAACGCAGTATTCCAGGTGTGGCCTCACCAATACCCTGTATAACTGTAACAAGACTTCCCTGCTTTTATACTCCATCCCCTTTGCAATAAAGGCCAAGATTCCATTGGCCTTCCTGACCACTTGCTGTACCTGCACACTAACCTTTTGTGTTTCATGCACCAGGACACTCAGGTCCTGCTGTACTGCAGCACTTTGCAATTTTTCTCCATTTAAATAACAACTTGCTCTTCGATTTTTTTTTCTGCCCAAGTGCATAACCTCACACTTTCCAACATTATACTCCATTGGCCAAATCTTTGCACACTCACTTAGCCCGGTTATGTCTTTTTGCAGGTTTTTTGTGTCCTCCTCACACATTGCTTTTCCTCCCATCTTTGTATCATCAGCAAACTTGGCTATGTTACACTCGGTCCCTTCATCGAAGTCGTTAATATAGATTGTAAATAGTTGGGGTCCCAGCACTGATCCCTGCGGCACCCCACTAGTTACTGATTGCTAACCTGAGAATGAACCATTTCTCCCGACGTTCTGTTTTCTGTTAGTTAGCCAATTCTCTATCCATGTTAATATATTACCCCCAACCCTGTGAACTTTTATCTTGTGCAGTAACCTTTTATGTGGCACCTTGTCAAATGCCTTTTGGAAGTCCAAATACACCACATCCACTGCTTTCCCTTCATTCATCCTGTTCATTACATCCTCAAAGAATTCCAGCAGATTTGTCAAACCTGACTTCCGCTTCAAATTTCCATGCTGACTCTCTGCCTGACTGAATTATGCTTTTCCAAATGTCTTACTATTGCTTCTTTAATAATGAACTGCAACATTTTCCCAACGACAGATGTTAGGCTAACTGGTCTATAGTTTCCTGCTTTTTGTCTGCCTCCTTTTTTAAATAGGGGCATTACATTTGCAGTTTTCTAATCTGCTGGGACCTTCCCAAAATTCAGGGAATTTTGGTAAATTACAACCAATGCATCCACTATCCCTGCCACTACTTCTCTTAAGACCCCAGGATGCAAGCCATCAGGTCCAGGGGATTTATCTGCCTTTAAACCCATTATCTTAGTGAGTACCATCTCCTTAGTGACTGACTGTGTTAAGTCCCACCCCCATAGCCCCTTGACTATTCACTGTTGGGATATTTTTAGTGTCCTCTACCGTAAAGACTGATACAAAATATTTGTTCAGAGTTTCTGTCATCTCCATGTTCACCATCACCAATTCCCCGGTCTCGTCTTATCCGGATTGAATTCCATTTGCCACTGTCCTGCCCACCAATACATTGATATCTTCCTGCAATCCGCAGCTTTCTTCATCATCAACCACACAGCCTATTTTAGTGTCATCTGCAAACATCTTAATCAGACGTCCCAATCATACTCCCAACATTTAAGTCCAAGTCATTGATATATATTGATAAGAACATGGCAAATGGAATATAATGTGGAAAATGTGAATTTATCCACTTTGGTACAAAACATAGAAAAGCAGAGTATTTTTTAAATGGTGAGAGATTGGGAAATACTGGTATTCAAAAGGACCTGGGTGTCTGTACTGCAGCGCAAGTGCATTCCTCCCCGAGCCGAAGTGCCTAACACCAGTCCAAGTGCTGCCTGCCCCAGCCGAAGTGCCTTACCACAGCACAACTGCTGCAACCCCCAGCCGAAGTCCCTCCTTACACCAGCGCAAGTTCCCCCTAACCCCCCACCCGCCCCCCGCGCCGACAGATGGGTCATTATGTACAGATTGTGAACAGGTTTATTGGGTATAAAGTGAATAGTGACAGTGTTGTGACTTCTGGATTTCATCCACTCCAACACTATCCCTTGTAGGGGGTTGTAAGAACGTGATCTGTCTTCTCCGAGTTCCCTCTCTCCACTCCAATCCCCTCACTCATGTTTCTCTTTCCCCCCCCCCCCCCCCCCCCCGCCAACCAAGCGCTCTCTCTCCCCTCAGCTTGCTCTCTCCACCCAGGCTCTCTTCTCCTCGTCCCCCCGTCACCCTGTCACCCCGCACCAGACTCTCTACCCCCTCCAGGCTCTTTTGCTTTCTTGTCCCCACCCCCTTGCTCTCTCTCTACCCCGCTTGCTCGCTCTCCTACCCCCCCTTGCTCGCTCTCCTACCCCCCTTGCTCGCTCTCCTACCCCCCCTTGCTCGCTCTCCTACCCCCCCTTGCTCGCTCTCCTACCCCCCCTTGCTCGCTCTCCTACCCCCCCTTGCTCGCTCTCCTACCCCCCCTTGCTCGCTCTCCTACCCCCCCTTGCTCGCTCTCCTACCCCCCCTTGCTCGCTCTCCTATCCCCCCTTGCTCGCTCTCCTACCCCCCCCTTGCTCGCTCTCCTACCCCCCCTTGCTCGCTCTCCTACCCCCCCTTGCTCGCTCTCCTACCCCCCCTTGCTCGCTCTCCTACCCCCCCTTGCTCGCTCTCCTACCCCCCCTTGCTCGCTCTCCTACCCCCCCTTGCTCGCTCTCCTACCCCCCCTTGCTCGCTCTCCTACCCCCCCTTGCTCGCTCTCCTACCCCCCCTTGCTCGCTCTCCTACCCCCCCTTGCTCGCTCTCCTACCCCCCCTTGCTCGCTCTCCTACCCCCCCTTGCTCGCTCTCCTACCCCCCCTTGCTCGCTCTCCTACCCCCCCTTGCTCGCTCTCCTACCCCCCCTTGCTCGCTCTCCTACCCCCCCTTGCTCGCTCTCCTACCCCCCCTTGCTCGCTCTCCTACCCCCCCTTGCACGCTCTCCTACCCCCCCTTGCTCGCTCTCCTACCCCCCCTTGCTCGCTCTCCTACCCCCCCTTGCTCGCTCTCCTACCCCCCCTTGCTCGCTCTCCTACCCCCCCTTGCTCGCTCTCCTACCCCCCCTTGCTCGCTCTCCTACCCCCCCTTGCTCGCTCTCCTAAACCCCCTTGCTCGCTCTCCTAACACCCTTGCTCGCTCCTCGCTCTCCTAACACCCCTTGCTCGCTCTCTCTACCCCCGCATGTTCTCTCTACCTTCCACCCTTGCTGTCTCATTTTCTCTCGCCCTCGCTCGCCAGTCGCTCGCCCCCTCCCCTGCGCGCTCTCGCCCCCCCCGCCCGTGCACGCTCGCCACCCCCCCGCTCTCGCCCCGCCCACCCCTCGCCCGCCCCTGCCTCTCCCACCCCTCGCCCACCCCTGCCGCCCCCACCCCTCGCCCGCCCCTGCCTCTCCCACCCCTGCCTCTCCCGCCGACCCTCCCCTCGCCCATGCTCTCTCGCGCTCTCGCCCCCCCCGCTCTCTCTCTCTCGCGCCCCCGCACTCTCCCTCCCCCGCTGCCCCCTCTCTACCTGTGCCAACCACCGCCTCGCCTCGCGCCTCCCCCACCTCTCCCACCTCTCCCCTCCACCTCTCCCCTCCGGCCTCTCCCACCCCCGCGCACCCCCCTGCCTCTCCCACTCCCGCCTCCGCCTCTCCCACCCCCGCCTCTCCCACCCCCGCCTCTCCCACCCCCGCCTCCGCCTCTCCCACCCCCGCCTCCCCCACCCCCGCCTCCGCCTCTCCCACCCACCACTCCGCCTCTCCCACCCACCACTCCGCCTCTCCCACCCACCACTCCGCCTCTCCCACCCACCACTCCGCCTCTCCCACCCACCACTCCGCCTCTCCCACCCACCACTCCGCCTCTCCCACCCACCACTCCGCCTCTCCCACCCACCACTCCGCCTCTCCCACCCACCACTCCGCCTCTCCCACCCACCACTCAGGGTTAATACTGCAGGTTTGGAACCAGTACCCATACTGATAGGGTGAGGGATTCACCAGTGCTACAAGGTAAGGCTCAGGGTTAGTGCTGCAAGGTAAGGCTCAAGGTTAGTGCTGCAAGGTTAAGCTCAGGGTTAATGCTGCAGGAGTGGGACCCTACCCGCACTGACAGAGTGAGGGGTTCACCAGTGCTGCAAGATCAGGCTCAGAGTTAATAGAAATAGAAACATAGAACATAGGTGCAGGAGTAGGCCTTTCGGCCCTTCGAGCCTGCACCGCCATTCAACAAGATCATGGCTGATCACTCACCCCAGCATCTCCCCCCCACGCCCCCTCCACACCCCCCGACCCCCCTAGCCACAAGGACTACATCCAACTCCCTCCCGAACACACCCAATGAACTGGCATCAACAACTCTCCGCGGTAGGGAACCCCACAGGCCAACAACTCCCCAAGTGAAGAAGTCTCTTCCCATCCCAGCCCCAAACAGCCCACCCCCCATCCCAAGAGCGTGCCCAACCCCCGGCTCCGGACCCACCGGGAACACTCCCCCCGCACCCTACCCACCCCATCCCGTCAGAATCCTTCCCAAATGCCGAACACCCCCGGATGTCGAGCCCCCAGCCCCGGCCACCCAGGAGCCACGCCCCCGCGACGTGAACCACACCACATCCACCGACCGCCATCTGCACAGTCAACTTGTCCACCCCACTCCGAACACTCCCTGCACCGAGGCACAGACCCCTCCAGGCTCACCCCTCCAACACACTTCGCCCCCCCCCCCTAGACCTTCGCTGCAATGTGGCCCCTCCTGTCCCCCACCCTGGGTTTCTCCGCCCACCACCCCCCGCTCCATCTCCCACCCCCCGTCTCCCCTCAACTTCCCTCTGCCTCCCCGCACAGGCTCCCATCTTGGGGGCGGTAACCTTCTGGGGCAGGGAATTTTAGCACCCAGCGTGGAAGTCCTGCTCCCGCCGCAGAATTGGCCTTACCACCCCTCACTGGAAGCGGAGTGCAGTTTCCCACACTCAACTTCCCTTGGGGACAGTTACTGGGGCACGACTGGGTGCTCCTGTGACAGTGGGAACTGGTGCTCTCCACTCTGTCCTGTGACAGTGGGACCTGGTGTTCTCCACTCTCCCGTCCTGTGACAGTGGGAACTGGTGCTCTCCACTCTCCCGTCCTGTGACAGTGGGAACTGGTGCTCTCCACTCTCCCGTCCTGTGACAGTGGGAACTGGTGCTCTCCACTCTCCCGTCCTGTGACAGTGGGAACTGGTGCTCTCCACTCTCCCGTCCTGTGACAGTGGGAACTGGTGCTCTCCACTCTCCCGTCCTGTGACAGTGGGAACTGGTGCTCTCCACTCTCCCGTCCTGTGACAGTGGGAACTGGTGCTCTCCACTCGCCCGTCCTGTGAACTCTCCCGTCCTGTGACAGTGGGAACTGGTGCTCTCCACTCTCCCGTCCTGTGACAGTGGGAACTGGTGCTCTCCACTCTCCCGTCCTGTGACAGTGGGAACTGGTGCTCTCCACTCTCCCGTCCTGTGACAGTGGGAACTGGTGCTCTCCACTCTCCCGTCCTGTGACAGTGGGAACTGGTGCTCTCCACTCTCCCGTCCTGTGACAGTGGGAACTGGTGCTCTCCACTCTCCCGTCCTGTGACAATGGGAACTGGTGCTCTCCACTCTCCCGTCCTGTGACAGTGGGAACTGGTGCTCTCCACTCTCCCGTCCTGTGACAGTGGGAACTGGTGCTCTCCGCTCTCCCGTCCTGTGACAGTGGGAACTGGTGCTCTCCACTCTCCCGTCCTGTGACAGTGGGAACTGGTGCTCTCCACTCTCTGTCCTGTGACAGTGGGAACTGGTGCTCTCCACTCTCCCGTCCTGTGACAGTGGGAACTGGTGCTCTCCACTCTCCCGTCCTGTGACAGTGGGAACTGGTGCTCTCCACTCTCCCGTCCTGTGACAGTGGGAACTGGTGCTCTCCACCCTCCCGTCCTGTGACAATGGGAACTGGTGCTCTCCACTCTCCCGTCCTGTGACAATGGGAACTGGTGCTCTCCACTCTCCCGTCCTGTGACAGTGGGAACTGGTGCTCTCCACTCTCCCGTCCTGTGACAGTGGGAACTGGTGCTCTCCACTCTCTGTCCTGTGACAGTGGGAACTGGTGCTCTCCACTCTCCCGTTCTGTGACAATGGGAACTGGTGCTCTCCACTCTCTGTCCTGTGACAGTGGGAACTGGTGCTCTCCACTCTCCCGTCCTGTGACAGTGGGAACTGGTGCTCTCCACTCTCCCGTCCTGTGACAGTGGGAACTGGTGCTCTCCACTCTCCCGTCCTGTGACAGTGGGAACTGGTGCTCTCCACTCTCCCGTCCTGTGACAGTGGGAACTGGTGCTCTCCGCTCTCCCGTCCTGTGACAGTGGGAACTGGTGCTCTCCACTCTCCCGTCCTGTGACAGTGGGAACTGGTGCTCTCCACTCTCCCGTCCTGTGACAATGGGAACTGGTGCTCTCCACTCTCCCGTCCTGTGACAGTGGGAACTGGTGCTCTCCACTCTCTCTCCTGTGACAGTGGGAACTGGTGCTCTCCACTCTCCCGTCCTGTGACAGTTGGAACTGGTGCTCTCCACTCTCTCTCCTGTGACAGTGGGAACTGGTGCTCTCCACTCTCTCTCCTGTGACAGTAGGAACTGGTGCTCTCCACTCTCTCTCCTGTGACAGTGGGAACTGGTGCTCTCCACTCTCCCGTCCTGTGACAGTGGGAACTGGTGCTCTCCACTCTCCCATCCTGTGACAGTGGGAACTGGTGCTCCCCACTCTCCCGTCCTGTGACAGTGGGAACTGGTGCTCTCCACTCTCCCGTCCTGTGACAATGGGAACTGGTGCTCTCCACTCTCCCGTCCTGTGACAATGGGAACTGGTGCTCCCCACTCTCCCGTCCTGTGACAGTGGGAACTGGTGCTCTCCACTCTCCCGTCCTGTGACAATGGGAACTGGTGCTCTCCACTCTCTGTCCTGTGACAGTGGGAACTGGTGCTCTCCACTCTCCCGTCCTGTGACAGTGGGAACTGGTGCTCTCCACTCTCTCTCCTGTGACAGTGGGAACTGGTGCTCTCCACTCTCTCTCCTGTGACAGTGGGAACTGGTGCTCTCCACTCTCTCTCCTGTGACAGTGGGAACTGGTGCTCTCCACTCTCCCGTCCTGTGACAGTGGGAACTGGTGCTCTCCACTCTCCCATCCTGTGACAGTGGGAACTGGTGCTCCCCACTCTCCCGTCCTGTGACAGTGGGAACTGGTGCTCTCCACTCTCCCGTCCTGTGACAATGGGAACTGGTGCTCTCCACTCTCCCGTCCTGTGACAATGGGAACTGGTGCTCCCCACTCTCCCGTCCTGTGACAGTGGGAACTGGTGCTCTCCACTCTCCCGTCCTGTGACAATGGGAACTGGTGCTCTCCACTCTCTGTCCTGTGACAGTGGGAACTGGTGCTCTCCACTCTCCCGTCCTGTGACAGTGGGAACTGGTGCTCTCCACTCTCCCGTCCTGTGACAGTGGGAACTGGTGCTCTCCACTCTCCCGTCCTGTGACAGTGGGAACTGGTGCTCTCCACTATAGGAGTGGGACCGGTACCCGCACTGACAGAGTGAGGGGTTCACCAGTGCTGCAAGGTCAGGCTCAGTGTTAATACTACACGAGTGGGACCCTACCTGCACTGACAGGGTGAGGGGTTCACCAATGCTGCAAGGTAAGGCTCAGTGTTAATACTACACGAGTGGGACCCTACCTGCACTGACAGGGTGAGGGGTTCACCAGTGCTGCACGATCAGGCTCAGTGTTAATACTACAGGAGTGGGACCCTACCTACACTGACAGGGTGAGGGGTTCACCAGTGCTGCACGATCAGGCTCAGTGTTAATACTACAGGAGTGGGACCCTACCTGCACTGACAAGGTGAGGGGTTCACCAGTGCTGCAAGGTAAGGCTCAGTGTTAATACTACAGGAGTGGGACCCTACCTGCACTGACAGGGTGAGGGGTTCACCAATGCTGCACGATCAGGCTCAGTGTTAATCCTGCAGGAGTGGGCGGGGCTCTGACGGCCCCCGCCCGGCACGCGCTGAAACGGTTCAACGGTTGAACGGCCGCCCTGGTTCAAATCATTAACCACGTGACCCTGAGGCGCCCAATGTTGTGGGCGTGGCTCTGTCGCTGCCAGCTCCAATTGGTGCGATTGGCTGTCAATCTGCTGTGTGCAGCCAATAGACGGTCCGGACTCTCTGATGGTCATTAGGTTATGCAGCGATCGTGCTCTCTGGCCGCAGTGCGCTTGCTCGGTGCCGCCCACCCCACCGCCAGTCCCCGGATGCCGCGCAGTTTGCTGTAACCAGCGGTTGGACAATGTGCGGAACCGGGGGCCGCAGGGAACCGGACTGATGGTGGGCGGCTGGGGCCGGGGAGGGCGCGCTTAGTGTCCGGGTTAATGGCCGTTCGCTTCTCCGCCCTCTGGGGGTTTCGCGCTCCTCAACACGGCGACACTTCACTGTGTGAGTCCCCGCACTGAGCAGTGCCCGAGAGGAGGGGATTGTGATCCTCCCACCACTGGGGGCGCTGTACTGCAGCGGTGTCCCTATCGCGTCGTGCCGGTGGGCGGGGCTGGCGTGTTGTGCTGGGCAGTCACAGGATGGTTACCCGGGTTACAGGTGCAGGGCGGGGCCGGTGTTTGTGACGGGCAGAGACAGAATCGTTGCCTGGGTTACAGGGGCGGGGCCGATGTGTGAGTGACGGGCAGACACAGGATGGTTTCCCGGGTTACAGGGGCGGGGCCGGTGTGTGAGTGACGGGCAGATACAGAATGGTTGCCCGGATTATAGGGGCGGGGCCGGTGTGTGAGTGACGGCCCACACAGGATGGTTGCCCGGGTTACAGGGGCGGGGCTCTGAGTGTCCGGTGTCCAGATGTGGCGGATACTCCGACAGGAAGTCAGAGGGAATTGGATCTTCATTGTTGGCTCTTCAGACACAGAGAGAGCCCCAGACAGTGGGAGGTAGAAACTGGTTGTTAATCAGTGTAATGTCTGTAAGCTTGTAATGTTTGTAGCGCCACACTGTGGACGTATTGTGTACTGCAAGTACAGGGTTAATAATAAACAGAACCAGGCAGATTTCCGGAGGCTTCTGAGAGAGCTGCCTGCCATGTTAGGAGCTGTGTGTATTTGTGCTCTGTGAATATATCACATTTGGCAATTGAGATGGGATTTTACAGATAATTTAAAGTTTACATTTTTTGCCGAAGGATTCAGCCAGCCGACAGAGAGACTTTGGAAGTTTCTGTCTTTGGAAAAAAGCTACAAAATCCAAGGTAAAATACAGCACACGGTGTGAACAGCTAGCAATTACAATGGCAGGTGTAATGGGACATTTGGGGGAATATAGGCACGACCGGGAATGTTTTAAAGTGTATGTGGATCAGCTAGAAATGTATTTCACTGGAACTTCGATTATGTTATTTGCAAACAATGCAGTCCAGAACCGGGCTGTGTTGGAACGTAAGAAAGCGATCATCTTATCGGTGGCGGGTCCGGCTTTATATGACACTCTTGTAAATCTGCTTGTGTCTGACAAGCCAAAGGACACAACGCTTAAAGAGAATTTAATGAAGCTGGAGCAGCACTATAACCCCAAACCGTTAGAAATTGCTGAAAGCTATTGTTTCGGGATTCGGAATCAAAAGGCTGATTAAAGTATCAGTGATTACATCGTAGCATTAAAAAATCTATCGATGCACTGTAATTTTGGAAACTTTCAAAACCGCGCATTACGGGATCGTTTTGTTTATGGGGTGAAAAATGATGTGATCAGAAGGAAGTTATTGATGACGGATGACTTGACTTTTGAGATTGCTTGTCAGACAGCATGGCCGAACAATATTCCTGAGAATTAAATAATAATTACGGTCATCAATCAACCGAGGTAAATCACCTGCAGGTTCAACGTAAAAGACGGTGGGGGCCCAAAGTCTCAGAAACTGGAAATTCTAACAGAGCATCGAAGTCGTGCTATTGGTGCCTGGGACAACACATTGCTCAAAGTTGTCCATACATGAAGGCAGAGCGTTTCTTCTGCAGAAAGACTGGTTATCTTGCGAAGGCATGCCGACTGAAGGGTAAACCAGCTTTTAAAGCTGAGTCCAGCGTTCAAAGCTATGAGTAGTAATCCAAAGAGACTACATAGCATGGAAGAACAACAACAGGACGAGGAGATGTTAGAGTTACATATCATCAGGAGCATGAGTTTAACGGACAGCGATTCGGAAAGCATCAAAATCCACATTGATGTTGCGGGATTCAAGATACCAATAGAAATTGACACTGGTGCATCCGTGAGTGTAGTACTAGAGTCACTATATCGCGACAAATTGCGTGATTTTTAACTGCAGAAATCCAAGATAGAGCTGTGAGGCTACTCGGGAGAGAAAATTCCTGTGGTAGGTCGTATCACCGTACCGGTGAAATATAAAGATAAATTTCAGAACTTGTCTCTAATAGTAGTGAAAGGAGACAAGTCTGCCTTACTAGGAAGAAATTGGTTGAGCTCACTGAAGCTGGATTGGAGTAAGATTTTCTGTGTGGAAGCGAGATTTTCATCAACGGATGAGGTTATCAAGAAGTATCCGAAGGTGTTCTGTGAAACAGGCAGTCCAATTCAAGGCGAGTGTCAGGGTACAGAAGGATGCTAGATCGATTTACTACAAGCCACGTTCCATACCATATACATTCAAGTAGAAAGTTGAGCAAGAACTCAAAAGACTAGAAACTGAGAACATTATTTGTAAGATGGATCGATGTAATTGGGCTACACCCATTGTTGTTGCACCTAAGTCCGATGGTAAGGTAAGATTGTGCGGTGATTATAAAGTAACCATAAACCAGATTCTAGAGGGTAATGTCCCCAATACATTGCCGAATATAGAAGATTTGTTCACAACACTGACAGATGGTCAGATCTTCTCAAAACTGGATCTTACGAAACTCACAGCTTGAACTAGGTGAGGAGTCCAAGTCATGTTTGACTATAAATACTCATCTAGGCCTATATCAATTTAATAGGCTACCGTTTGGAGTGTCTTCCGCCCCTACCATATTCCAAGGGGTGATGAACCAGATTTTGCAAGGTATTGAAGGGGTAGTATGTTATTTGGATGACATACTAATTTCAGCACCAAATAGGCAAATTCATAATAACATATTGAATGAAGTCCTCAAACGGCTAGAGAAGCACAGAGTACGAGTATCTGCTCGTAAGTGTGAGCTATTTAAAAACTCAGTGAGTACTTAGGGTACAGAGTAGACAAAGATGGTTTACATCCAACCATGGAAAAATTGGATGTAATTAGAAATGCACCCATTCCCAGGAATGTCACTGAACTTCGTTCATTCTTGGGTCTTTTGAACTATTATGGAAAGTTCCTACCAAATTTGGCTACAGTATTACATCCACTGAATGAACTTTTGAAAAAACAGGTCCATTGGAAGTGGTCAAAAGAATGCGATACAGCATTCAAGGAGTGTAAATGCAAATTGGTGGAGAGCACCATGTTTGTTCACTATGACATATCTAAGGAGATTAAGCTAGCATGTGATGCCTCTCCGTATGGAGTTGGGGCAGTAATCTCTCATGTATTAAGTAGTGGGGAGGAGAGACCAACTGCTTTTGCTTCATGCACTCTCAGTGCCAGTGAGAGTAATTATGCGCAAATTGAAAGGGAAGCTTTGGCATTAATTTTTGGGGTCAAGAAGTTTCACAAATACTTGTACGGTCGTAAGTTTACCATCGTTACGGACCATAAGCCCCTAACAGCAATCCTCCATCCAAAGTCCCCAGTTCCAACATTAGCTGCAGCCCGAATGCAGAGATGGGCTTTGATTTTGTCAGCAGATACATATGATATTGAATACAGACGATCAGCTGATCACAGTAATGCTGATGCAATGTCTAGATTGCCTTCCCCATCACAAGTTACACCCGATAGGGAAGAAGTGTTTTATTTTTCATACATTGATGAACTGCCAGTCACAGCTGAAGAGATTGGTAGAGCAACCAAACGTGACCCAGTGATGTCAAAGGTGTATGAGTATATTGCAAATGGATGGCCAAACCAGGTAACAGACAAAGATACACATCCATTCTTCATTCGTAGGAATGAATTATCAGTCGCTAAAGATTGGATCATGTGGGGTGCAAGAGTGGTTATACCAAATAAATTTAGGTCCAAATTATTAGGAGACCTCCATGACCAGCACCTAGGAATGTGCTTGACCAAGAGTTTTGCACACAGTTATTTATGGTGGCCAGGTCTTGATAAAGATATAGAGTACATCGTGAGTCAGTCAACGACATGTCAATCGGTAAGCAAGCAACCACCACCAGTACCATTACAGCCATGGAAATGGCCTTCCAGGGTGTGGCAAAGGCTACGTATTGATTTTGCTGAGTTAGAAGGACAACAATTGTTCATTGTGATTGAAGTGGGTTGAGGTGTTTCCAATGTGGAAAATAACAAGTAAAACATTGGACATTTTACGAAAATTATTTTCTTCATTTGGCCTCCCTGAAGAAATTGTTTCGGATAATGGACCACAATTTCGTTCAGAAGAATTTACACAATTCACGAGCAAAAATGGTGTGACATATACCAAGGTTCCACCATACCATCCTGCTTCGAATGGTGCAGCAGAGCGCACTGTACAAATTGTAAAACGTGCCCTCATAAAACAAATGTTGGATCCAAATCCAAGGAAACGACAGTTGTCATTGGATCACAAATTGGCTAATTTTTTGATTACATATCGAAATACTCCTCATACAACTACTGGTAGAACACCAGCAGAGTTGTTTCTCAAACGACAGCCACGAACCAGATTCTCGTTGTTAAAATCAAATTTGGCACAATCCGTAGAAGAGCATAATTAAGACAGAAAGAGAATCATGATAGAGGTAGAGTAAAAGAAAGAAGTGTGAAATTAAATCAGAAGGTGAGAGTGAAGAACCATCACCATAAATGGTTAAAGTGGTTACCAGGAAGAGTGGTGAAGATATGTGGTCCTCGCACATATTTGGTAAAGATATTTGATAATGGACAGGTTAGGTTTGTTCATATTGATCATATTTTACCTACAGACATGGAAGGAGTTGAAGGTGGAAATGATTCAATTATTTCTGTCTCATCAGATAGTTTTGATACACCAGTAGCAAATCCTAAATCCAATGTATTGGAAACAAACCCAGGAGCGAATCAAAATGAAAGTCTGAGTCCGAGTCAGGAAAACAAAGAGCCTGAAGTTAGTGAGTTCAAATGAAAATCAAGGAAATTCGTGCAGGAAAACATTCCTCAGGATGAGCCTCGAATGAGTTTAGGTTCGACACCATGTTTGGAAGGTTCTGTTCGAGAGTGAAGGTATCCTCTTCGAAACAGAAAACAAGTGGTAAAGTTAAATTTGTAAATATGGAAAAAAATAAGTTTATATCCTGTGTTATGTATAAACATGAAAGTTATGTATGATGTTTGTTATAATAACTTCTTCATTAAGGAGGGAGAAGTGTAATGTCTGTAAGCTTGTAATGTTTGTGGCTCCACACTGTGGATGTGGACGTATTGTGTACTATAAGTGTAGAGTTAATAATAAACAGAACCAGGCAGATTTCCGGAGGCTTCCGAGAGAGCTGCCTGCCATGTGTGTGCTTGTGCTCTGTGAATATATCACAATCAGTGTAATTAAAACAAGGCAACACTCGAGGAAAGTTGCTGAGTTCTCTGAGCTGAATATATTGTCTGTCAGCCTCTCTCTGCCTGAGTTGTCACCGAGAGAAAGCAAAACACGAGAGAAAGAAAGACATGTAGAGCCTGGGCGGGTGTGTCCTGGATGAGCTTCAGCTAAGAATACAAAGGAATGGGCAGTGATTACAGATAGCAGAGAAAGTCCCCAAAATGTGAGCGACTCCTGGAAAATGTACGCCCATTATATGAGGAGTGTCTAACTGGGGAAATATTTTTATTTCAATATTTTGTTTTTATGAATAACTACTGGGTAGGGTTATGTCCCATTCCACTTCACATCATCAATATTGTTCTCATTTTCTGCCCTGCCAGAATTAGATCTCCCGGTGAATGGAGGAGCAATTGAGGAAGGTCCATAGCTGGAAGTAAACGGGGATTGTAGACTGCGCAACATCAGCAAGGAAACCAGCACCGGATTGTGAGAGCACCAACCCGAGAAAACACTTCTGATTCAAAGAGTTTCCATAGATCGATTGGGGAGAAAGGCAAGAGAAAGTCCCATTCACTCAGATACATACTGGTCCTGGGGTTGGACTGGGGAGAAAGGTCAGAGAGAGTCCCATTGACTCAGATACACACTGGTCCTGGGGGACTGGAGAGAAAGGTCAGAGAGTCCCATTGATTTAGATACATACTGGTCCTGGGGGACTGGGGAGAAAGGTCAGAGAGTCCCATTGACTCAGATACATACTGGTCCTGGGATTGGACAAGGGAGAAAGGTCAGAGAGAGTCCCATTGACTCAGATACACACTGGTCCTGGGGGACTGGGGAGAAAGGTCAGAGAAAGTCCCGTTGACTCAGATACACGTTGGTCCTGGGGAGAATGGTCCGAGAGAGTCCCAATCTACATCACTTCATCAATATTTATCTCATTTTCTGTCTCACATAATTAGATCTCTAGTAAATGATGGAGTGATAGAGAAAGGGATGCAGCTGGAAGTTAACAGGGATTGCAGATTGAGGAACAACAGCAGGTGAACCATCTGTTGCTGAAACCCTTATCCATGCCTTTGTTACCTCTAGACTTGACTATTCCAATGTTCTCCTGGCCGGCCTCCCTTCTTACACCCTCTGTAAACTTGCACTCATCCAAAACCCCACTGCCCGTTTCCTAACTCGTCACAAATTAATGCCGGAAAATAACTTCAACTACTGTTTGGAGAAATTGCTGACCTGAGACTGAATCGCTTTTGCATTTTCAGAGTGGGGAAAGGAAAGGACACTAACGTGGGTGAACATGTGTCTGCACATGCACCAGTGTAGAATTGTGATTGTAAAACAGCAGCTAAATCTACCAATTATATATTTATGGTGTTTTGAGATTGTTACTGCAACAAATCAATGTTTTGTATCCCCTGACTGTGAAGGTACACAATTCATACCATTTTACGTTATTGTTAATATCAGCGGAACAGCAGTAAATGTCCTCACCACCTACAGTGCTCATTAGTCGGGTGCTGACAGCATGAGAGATACGGTAAATATATTCAAATAGAAGCAGCAAACAGGTCACATCTCCATGAACACACGGATAATATCGCTGTCCATAGAGACCAGAGGGATCACACCCAGCTATATATAGTGTATGTGGATAGATATTATAATCATAAAATGCCATAACTTAATATCACAACTCAATAAATCAAACATATTAAATACTAATCTGTGAATAAAAATAATACAATACCACCATTAAGTGGCAGAGCAGTATCGAGTGGCCAGATGGCTTACTATTTCTTATGCCAGACTGTGTAAAACCGAGTGAAGGATCATTTAATTCATCAATGATCACCCGCTCCACATTTCCCTGTAGAATATTCCCTATCTCAGTAATAAAGCTGGTTTGAGCCTGCACTGTGTGAGTAAATCTTACCAATGGATGCTCCCAGTGCAGAGTCCTGGCCGACAGGTGTCCGTCTGGAACTGGGTTGTGGAGATCAGCAGGACTCACTGATCATAACACTCAGGAAATGCTCGATCCCAGAGCTAACCGCTATTGTACTGATGGGGGAGGAGGGACTTGATATCATGTTTAACAAGGCAACGTCCTCATCGTTTTAATATTTCCATCTAACCCTCCTATTAATATAATATTTATTACAGAGCATCAGAATCTGGGAACGCATGTCACCACCATGGCTGAAGGTCCAAATGGGAGAAGATCCAACATCTTCAACAAAAATAAGAGTGGACACAGGTAGGTTGTCATTCATTTGCATATAATTTATGGCCTAGCTCCAGATCTCGAGCAAGAACCTGGAGCGCTCACAGGAAGAGGAAATGGGACAGGGACTGAGTAGAAAGAGGGAAGTAAGTGACCATCCAGAGGGGCACTACAGTCACAGGCAATGTTCCCTCTAATTAATTTTTGTACTGAAAGGGCCACGAACTCCTTTGAGCGCGACCTTTTCGTCGATGAGGAAATTTTGAAACAACAGCAATAACAACCACTTAAAAGCGTATATACGCCAATGCCATTTTCCACTGTCTCAAATCATGAGACAAACAAAGTTCTACACAAGTTTAACATAACTTCCCTGCTTTTTAATTCTATTTCTCTGGAAATGAACTCCAGTGCTTTATTTGCACTTTTATGGCTTTTTTAACCTGAGCTGCTACTTTTAATGATTTGTGAATCTGTACCTCTAGATCACTTTGCATCTCTATTCCATTTTGATACTTATTTTCCAAGGAGCAGATAGCCTCCTTATTACTCTTACCAAAATTTACCACCTCACACTAATCTATATTGAATAAATTTGTCATTTGCATGCCCATTCTGCAAGGTTTTTATGGTAGAATTAATTAGAAGCTTTTAGTTCATCATGTACAAATTCTTATTTCAAAAAATACTTGTCAGAAATTAGTGGAATATAAAGGAACTGCATAATAATGCATTAACACTTCATAGATGTCACTCAGTTACACAGTGATGCATTGACAAACAATCCAAAAGCCCAAAGTGAGCTGAGAGTCCTATCTATCCGTGCAATTAGTATTAATTTGAAACTATTCAGCGTGTTAGCCCACCTCTCATGTCACTATAGAAATGGCTGCACAAGCAGCGACTTTCCTATGACACTGACGTGCTGTATGTCCACATAAGTAATTAGAATATTAATCACCAGACAACCAACAAATATAAAGTACTGTAGCTCTTTAGTTCACAGTATTAAAGAATTGAACAAAAACAGATATCCGTATTTCCAACTTCAATCACTTCCATTAATTAGCATCTTCTTGAGCCAGCGCACTCCCCATGAAACATGTCAGAAATGCAGAAAAACACATACGCAGTTTGTGTCACCGAATTAAAAACAAAAAGCAGGAAAAGCTATGATTTAACAGAAATAAACATTCATCTTTCTTCCGGACAGGAGAACCAATCAGACTGACTGGGAAATGTTTGCTATTACGTTGACGTAAAAATGTTAATTTACAAATTTAATTCGAATGTTTTTCTCTCAAACATTCATCACAATATTAATCCTTGCTCTTATCACAAAAAGTTGAATTATTTTAGGTACTTTCCAATTAAATAGTGGGAAACAAACTTCATTGTACACTCAATTTTTAATCTCCTATTTCAAACATTTAGACCAAATCAAAATTGTACATCATCAGTTTATTCAAAGTATTTTCTGTGTCTTTATCAATAAATAAATAGTAATTCACCTGTGTAGTTCCAAAGTACAGCCAGCGCTCAGTTCCCGGGGTTGGACGAGACACGCCTGGACCCTCTCCCTCCATCTTTTTTCTCCCCTCTCTCTCTCTCCTCTCTTCCCCTCTCTCTCTCTGACCCTCTCTCTCTCTGACGCTCTCTCGCTGACTCTGTCCCTGTCTCTCTCTCTTCCAATCTCTCTCTCTCTTTCTTTCTCTCTCTCTCTCTTCCCCAGTCTCTCTTTCTCCCCCAGTCTCTCTTTCACTCTCTCTTCCCCAGTGTCTCTCTCATAGAAACATAGAAAATAGGTGCAGGAGTAGGCCATTCGGCCCTTTGAGCCTGCAACGCCATTCAATAAGTTCATGGCTGAACATGCAACTTCAGTACCCCATTCCTGCTTTCTCGCCAAACCCCTTGATTCCCCCTAGTAGTAAGGACTACATCTAACTCCTTTTTGAATATATTTAGTGAATTGGCCTCAACAACTTTCTGTGGTAGAGAATTCCACAGGTTCACCATTCTCTGGGTGAAGAAGTTTCTCCTCATCTCGGTCCTAAATGGCTTGCCCCTTATCCTTAGACTGTGGCCCCTGGTTCCCAACATTGGGAACATTCTTCCTGCATTTAACCTGTCTAAACCCATCAGAATTTTAAACGTTTCTATGAGATCCCCTCTCATTCTTCTGAACTCCAGTGAATACAAGCCCAGTTGATCCAGTCTTTCTTGATATGTCAGTCCCGCCATCCTGGGAATCAGTCTGATGAACCTTCGCTGCACTCCCTCAATAGCAAGAATGTCCTTCCTCAAGTTAGGAGACCAAAGCTGTACACAATACTCCAGGTGTGGCCTCACCAAGGCCCTGTACAACTGTAGCAACACCTCCCTGCCCCTGTACCCAAATCCCCTCGCTATGAAGGCCAACATGCCATTTGCTTTCTTAACCGCCTGCTGTACCTGCATGCCAACCTTCAATGACTGATGTACCATGACACCCAGGTCTCGTTGCACCTCCCCTTTTCCTAATCTGTCACCATTCAGATAATAGTCTGTCTCTCTGTTTTTACCACCAAAGTGGATAACCTCACATTTATCCACATTAGACTTTATCTGCCATGCATTTGCCCATTCACCTAACCTATCCAAGTCACTCTGCAGCCTCATAGCATCCTCCTCGCAGCTCACACTGCCACCCAACTTAGTGTCATCCGCAAATTTGGAGATACTACATTTAATCCCCTCGTCTAAATCATTAATGTTCAATGTAAACAGCTGGGGCCCAAGCACAGAACCTTGCGGTACCCCACTAGTCACTGCCTGCCATTCTGAAAAGTACCCATTTACTCCTACTCTTTGCTTCCTGTCTGCCAACCAGTTCTCAATCCACGTCAGCACACTACCCCCAATCCCATGTGCTTTAACTTTGCACATTAATCTCTTGTGTGGGACTTTGTCAAAAGCCTTCTGAAAGTCCAAATACACCACATCAACTGGTTCTCCCTTGTCCACTCTACTGGAAGCATTCTCAAAAAATTCCAGAAGATTTGTCAAGCATGGTTTCCCTTTCACAAATCTATGCTGACTTGGACCTATTATGTCACCTCTTTCCAAATGTGCTGCTATGACATCCTTAATAATTGATTCCATCATTTTACCCACTACCGATGTCAGGCTGACCAGTCTATAATTCCCTGTTTTCTCTCTCCCTCCTTTTTTAAAAAGTGGGGTTACATTGGCTACTCTCCACTCCATAGGAACTGATCCAGAGTCTATGGAATGTTGGAAAATGACTGTCAATGCATCCGCTATTTCCAAGGCCACCTCCTTAAGTACTCTGGGATACAGTCCATCAGGCCCTGGGGATTTATCGGCCTTCAGTCCCATCAATTTCCCCAACACAATTTCCCGACTAATAAGGATTTCCCTCAGTTCCTCCTTCTTACTAGACCCTATGACCCCTTTTATATCCGGAAGGTTGTTTGTGTCCTCCTTAGTGAATACCGAACCAAAGTACTTGTTCAATTGGTCCGCCATTTCTTTGTTGCCCATTGTGACTTCCCCTGATTCTGACTGCAGGGGACCTACGTTTGTCTTTACTAACCTTTTTCTCTTTACGTATCTATAGAAACTTTTGCAATCCATTTTAATGTTCACTGCAAGCTTCCTCTTGTACTCTATTTTCCCTGCCCTAATCAAACCCTTTGTCCTCCTCTGCTGAGTTCTAAATTTCTCCCAGTCCCTGGGTTCATTGGTATTTCTGGCCAATTTGTATGCCACTTCCTTGGCTTTAATATTATCCCTGATTTCCCTTGATAGCCACGGTTGAGCCACCTTCCCTTTTTTATTTTTACACCAGACAGTGATGTACAATTGTTGTAGTTCATCCATGCGGTCTCTAAATGTCTGCCATTGCCCATCCACAGTCAACCCCTTAAGTATCATTCGCCAATCTATCCTAGCCAATTCACGCCTCATACCTTCAAAGTTACCCTTCTTTAAGTTCTGGACCATGGTCTCTGAATTAACTGTTTCATTCTCCATCCTAATGTAGAATTCCACCATATTATGGTCACTCTTCCCCAAGGGGCCTTGCACAACGAGATTGCTAATTAATCCTCTCTCGTTACACAACACCCAGTCTAAGATGGCCTCCCCCCTAGTTGGTTTCTCAACATATTGGTCTAGAAAACCATCCCTTATGCACTCCAGGAAATCCTCCTCCACCGTATTGCTTCCAGTTTTGGTTAGCCCAATCTTTCTCTCTGCCCCTCTGTCTCTCTTACAGTCTCTCTACGCTTGTTCTATTTCTCTCTGTCCCGAACTCTCTATCCCTATCCATTCCTTTTTCTCTCTCCCCAGTCTCTCTCTGTCTCTCTCCCCTCCAGTCTCAGTCACTTTCTCTCTCTCTGTCTCTATCTGTATCTCTCTCTGTGTCTCTCTGTCTGTCTCTCTCTCGCCCCACCCGGCCACCAACAGATCCCCTGACTTCTATATGGAAGCTGGATACTGTGCATGCGTGCCTCCGGTATTCCACAACAGGCACAGAGGCTACAAAGAGAAATAATCAGAGCGCAGCGGATTGTCCTGCTGAAAGTTCAAGGGAGAAAACCGAACCCCTCCCGGCATTGCACAGCAACCCATCAACCATCGGAACACACACCTCAAGAGCAGCAATTGGGATTGGCTGAGGTCGCAAGACTCAAAAACAATGCTGTGTAGATTCCAGGGGCCATTGTGTATTGGGCCCTAGCCCAGTTCGAGCTGCTGTCCAGGTCTCTATGCAGCATTTCAATTGAATTGTGCAGGAGCTCGGGAATTAGTGCACACGTGCACCTTGGAGGGAACAGTGGTCACGGGTGGAGGGAGCCCCTGAATACTGGACGGTTCAATAGATACCTGGTGTTGGGGACTGTAAGGTGGATAGAGACAATTACTCAGGGTGATCTTCCTGAGAACACGGAAGCCGGAGGTCACCCCAAATAGGGCGGGGATCAGAGGCAGGTGGGACACAGGAATAGGAGAGCGATAGTGATGGCAGATTCTGTAGTCAGAGGAATTAGACAGCCTCTTCTGCAGCCTTGAGCAAGTCCTGAATGATAATTTGCCTCCATGGTGCCAGATGGACAAACATCCTAGAATAGGTGGGACCATCCATGGGAAGGGAAAAGAATGCACAAAATAACCAAGGTCGGAACCAGCAACATGGATAGTAATAGGTTTAAAGAGGAAATATTAAGACTGAGGCTCTAGACTAAAAGACAAGGCCTCATTGTGATGATCTCCGGATGGTTTTGCACTGGGCAGCCTAAGAGAGGGAAATATGATTCGGATTAAGGTGGGGCAGCAGGGCTGGAGCAGGAGGGAAGGGTTCACGTTCTTGGGGCACTAGAGTGAGTTCAGGGAGAAGGGAAGGGACGGCTGCAATCTGAATTGGCCAACAACAATGGTTTTACAGAATAGTTGAATGGACCAGTGGGAAGGGTATCAGCTGATGTGATTGGAGGGTGGGAAATATCCAGATATGAGATTCAAAAGAATTAATAAAACAGTTGGAACAGAAAGTTCCATGATTTTGACCCAGCAACGATGACGGAACAGCATTTATATGTCCATGTCGGGATGGTGTGACTTGGAGACGATGGTATTCCCATGCACCAGCTGTCATTATCCTTCTGAGTGCTGTGATCTATAACTTATAGGACAGAGCTTAGGTTTGCAACAGTAAAAGCCTCCTATGCTGGAGCGGTGCACGAATTACCACTATGGATTGTACCAGGAGATGGCCCCACACTGTTCGGCAGAAGCTGGCTGGGAAAAATCCGCTGGAACTGGGATGACATCCGAGCGCTTTCGTCCGTCGATGACACCTCGTGCCCAGGTTTTGAGCAAGTTCCCGTCGTTGTTTGAGCCAGGCATCGGAAATTTCTCTGGGGCGAAGGTGCAGATCCACTTGGTTCCCGGTACACGACCCATCCACCACAAGGCACATGCAGTGCCATACATGATGCGAGAGAAAGTGGAGATCGAGCTGGACAGGCTGCAACGAGAGGTTGAGTTCAATCAGTGGGCCAGTCCGATTGTTCCAGTTCTCGAGGGTGATGGCATGGTCAGAATTTGTCGGGACTATAAAGTAACGATTAACCGTTTTTCACTGCAGGACCAGTACCTGCTACCGAAGGCAGATGACCTATTTGCGACGCTGGCAGGAGGGAAGATGTGCACCAAGTTGGACCTGACCTTGGCCTACATGACGGACGAACTGGCAGAATCTTCGAAAGGCCTCACTTGCATCAACATGCACAAAGGTCTGTTCAGCTACAATAGATGCCCGTTTGAGATTTGATCGGCCATGGCTATTTTTCAAAGGAACGTGGAGAGTCTGCTAAAGTCGGTTCCGTGCACTGTGGTTTTCCAGGACGACGTATTAATCACAAGTCTGGACACCATCGAACACTTGCAGAACCTGGAAAAGTTTTAAGTCGGCCAGATCATGTGGGACTAGGGTTGAAACGCGCAAAGTGTGTTTTCTTGATGCCAGAGGTCGAGTTCTTAGGGAGAAGAATTGCGGCAGATGGCATCAGACCCATCGATGCCAAGGCGGAGGCCATCAAGAACGCGCCGAGACCACAGAACGTGATGGAGCTGCGGTCATTCCTGGCACTCCTCAATTATTTTGGTAATTTTCCACCCGGGTTAAGCACCTTGCTAGAACCTCTACATGTGTTGCTATGCAAGGGAGATGACTGGGTATGGAGGAAATCACAAGAGGCTGCTTTTGAGAAAACCAGAAATCTGTTGTGTTTCAACAAACTGCTTTTTCTGTATGACCCATGTAAACGTTTAGTGCTAGCTTGTGATGCGTCTTCGTATGGGGTCGGGTGTGTGTTACATCAAGCAAACGAATCGGGAACATTGCATCCGGTCACTGATGCGTCCAGGAGTTTGTCCAAGGCTGAAAGAGCTTACAGCATGATTGAAAAAGAAGCTCTGGCATGCGTTTACGTGGTGAAAAAAATGCACCAGTTTCTGTTTGGGCTTAAGTTCGAGTTAGAAACTGACCATAAGCCGCTCATATCGCTATTCTCAGAGAGTTCAGCTATTAATACCAATGCCTCTGCTCGCATCCAAAGATGGGCGCTCACGCTGTCTGCATGTAACTATGTAATTCGCCACAGGCCAGTCACAGAGAACTGCGCTGATGCTCTCAGTCGGCTACCATTGCCCACCACTGGGGGAGGGGGGGGGGAGCTGAAATGGCACCGCCTGCAGACTTGCTCTTGGTGATGGATGCATTTGAAAACTAAAAGTCACCTGTTATGGCCCACTATATCAGGTCCTGGACCAGCCAGGATTCTTTGTCCCTTGTAAAAAAAAAAACCTGTGTCCTCCATGGGAGCTGGTCCAGCATCCCAGCGGAGATGCATGAAGAGATCAAGCCATTCCAGCGGCGCTAAGACGAAATGTCCATACAGTTGGGCTGTCTTTTGTGGGGTAATTGCGTGGTTTTGTGAAAGAAAGTCAGGGAAACATTCATATGCATCCTTTACAGTACCCATAGTGATGAAAGCTATAGCCAGATCCCATGTGTGGTGGCCCGACATCGACTCCGATTTGGAGTCTTGCGTGCGCCAATTGCAACATTTGCTCTCAACTGAGCAATGCACCCAGGGAGGCACCGCTAGGTTTGTGGTCATGGCCCTCCAAACCGTGGTCTAGGATCCACGTTGACTTCGCTGGCCCGTTTCTAGGTGAAATGTTTTTGGTTGTTATGGATGCTTACTCAAAATGGATTGGGTGTGTAATAATGTCTGTAAGCACGTCAACTGCCACCATCGAAAGCCTACGAGCCATGTTCGCCACGCACGGCATGCCTGATGTCCTTGCCAGCGACAATGGCCGGTGCTTCACCAGCACTGAATTCAAGGCCCACAATGGGATCAAGCACGTCACATCTGCCCTGTTCAAGCCCGCATCTAACGGCCAGGCAGAATGGGCAGTCCAAACCATCAAGCAAAGCTTGAAACGCGTGTCGGAAGGCTCCCTGCAGACCTGCCTGTCCCGAGTGCTGCTCAGCTACCGCACAAGACCCCACTCGCTCACTGGGGATCCCCCTGCCGAACTGCTCATGAAAAGGGCACTCAAAACATGGCTCTCCTCCATGATCGTGTCGACGATAGGCGGCATCAACAAAGTATGTACCATGATCGTGCAAATTTGTCACGCGATATTGAAGTCAATGACCCTGTATTTGTACTCAACTATGGACATGGTCCCAAATGGCCTGCTGGCACTGTCATAGCCAAAGAAGGGGAATAGAGTGTTTGAGGTCAAACTTGCAAATGGACTAACTTGCAGAAAGCATTTGGACGAAACCAAATTGCAATTCACAGACAGCCACGAAGAGGACACCACCAACTTCGACCCTCCAACACACACACAAGTGACAACCAACATCACGGTTGACCACGAAGCTGAACCCATCATCCCCAGCAGCCCAGCAAGGTCAGCTATGCAGCAGCCCAGCGAAGGTCCAACCAACTCGCCTGTACCTGTGTTTGTACCGAGATGATCGACTAGGGAGTGGAAAGCCCCAGATCGTCTCGCCCTGTAAATAAGTGTACTATTGACTTTGGGCGGGGGCGGGGGGGGGGGGAGTGATGTTATGTATGCAACACCTTGTAACTAGCATTCTGCCGCCGCCAGAGGGCGCATCTCTTGGAGTCCCAAGGGATCCCAGCATCCCTTGGGAGCACTGCATTTAAGCAGGCCTCCCATGCTGTGCCAGCACTCTGGAGTCAGAATAAAGAGACTAAGGACGCACTTACTCAAGTCTACAGTACTCAGCCACATTGCTTTATTTGAGACATAACTAAGCCGATGGGATTAAAGGGGTAGTGGCAGGATGGATAGGAAATGGGTTGGGACAGGAAGCAGAGAGTAGTGGTGAATGATTGTTTCTCAGACTGCAGGGGTGTGTCAGTGGAGTTCCCCAGTGGTCAGTATTGGACCACTGCTTTTTTTGATCATTATATTATAATATATTAATTACCTGGACTTGGGTATACAGGGCATAATTTCCAAGTATGCAGATGGCAGGAAACTCGGAAATGTAGTAGTAAAGTTCAAGAGGTCGTGGACAGACTGTTGTAATGGGCAGAGACATGGCAGATGAAATTTAATGCAGAGGGGTGAAATGGTGTATTTTAGAAGGATAAATAAGGAGAGGCAATAGGATCTAAATGTTACCAATTTAAAGGGAGTGCAGGAACAGAGAGACCTGGGGGTGTATTTACACAAATGTTTGAATGTGGCAGGACATGCTGAGAGTTAGAAAAACATACTGGATCCATGGCTTTATAAACGGAGACATAGAGTACAAAAGCAAGGATGTTGTGCAAACAATCGCTGTTTAGGCCCCAATTGGAATGTTTAGGAAGGATGTCAAGACCTTGGAGTGGGTGCAGAGGAGATTTCCTAGGATGGTACCCGGGATACAGGACCTCAGTTACGTGGAGAGTCTCGAGAAGCAGGGGTTATTCTTCTTGGAGCCGAGAAGTTTAGGAAAGATTCAATAGCTGTTATGTGATTGGTTTTGATAGAGTTAATAAGGAGAAACTGTTTCCAATGGCAGCAGGATCAGTAATCGGAGGACACAAATTTAAGGTAATTGGTAGAAGAACCAGGAAAAGTGATTGCACTAGAGAGGGTACAGAGGAGATTTGCGAGGATGTTGCCAGGACGGGAGCATTTTAGCTATGAGGAAAGATTGGATATACTGGGGTTTTCTTTGGAACAGAGGAGGCGAAGGTGACTTGTATAAAATTATCAGGGTGGATCGGAAGGACCTATTTCCCCTAGCAGAGAAGTCAATAACCGGGGGCATAGATTTAAAGTAATTGGGAGGAGGTTTGGAGTGGATTTGAGGGGAAATCTGTTCACTCAGAGGGTTGTGGGGGTCTGGAACTCACTGCCTGAAAGGATGGTAGAAACTTTCATCACATTGACAAAGTACTTGGATGTGCACTTAAAGTGCTGTAACCTACAGGGCTATGGATCAAGAGCTGGAAAGTGGGATTAGACTGGATAGCTTTTTTTCATCCAGCACAGGCACAATGGCCGAAGGACCTCTTTCTGTGCCATAAATTTCTATGCCATGAGATGATTTTTATTTTTACACAGCAAGTTGTGATCTGGAATGCACGGCCTGAAATGGTGGACTGAGATTTAATAATACATTTCAAAAGGGAATTGGATACATGGAAGGAGGAATACATTTGGATACATGGAAAGGGCAAAAAAATGGAATTAATGGGTAGATCATTCAAAGAGCTGGCACAGGCACGAATGCCAGCCTCCTCTGCTGTATCATTCTATGATTCACCTGTCCCATAAATTAATAGTGATAGTTTCAATTAGTTGGTGTAATTTCTCTGTTTTCTAGCTGCTCTCCTCACTTCAGAATCATGCCTTCCTTGCAGCTGGAGTGCTGATCCACTGTTGTTTCATTGTTAAACAAATGAATGAAGTGTGACAAACAGGTGTAACATATCGTTCATCAGTAACTATGTTGGGCACTGAAGGGCAAATAAAACACATTTCAGATTCTAGTGATCCCTTGCTCTTGATTTCTATTTTAGTGTCATCCCATTTCTTTGCCGTTTGACCATGAACTGAGCTTCCGGCTGCATATCCGCCGCATAACTAAAACTGTTTATTTCCACCTCCGTAACATTGCCCGCCTCCACCCCTGCTTCAGCTCATCTGCTGCTGAAACCCTCATCCATGCCTTTGTTACCTCTAGACTTGACTATTCCAACGCACTCCTGGCTGACCTCCCACATTCTACCCTACGTAACCTAGAGGTGATTCAAAACTCGTCCGCCTGTGTCCTAACTCGCACCAAGTCCCGCTCACCCATCACCCCTGTGCTTGCTAACCTACATTGGCTTCCGGTTAAGCAACGCCTCGATTTCAAAATTATCATCCTTATTTTCAAATCTCTCCATGGCCTCGCCCCTCCTTAGCTTTATAATCTCCTTCAGCCTCACAAGCCCCAAAGATATCTGCGCTCCTCTAATTCTGCTCTTTTGAGCATTCCTGATTATATCACTCAAACATTGGTGGCCAGGCCTTCTATTGCCTAGATCCAAGCTCTGGAATTCCCTGCCTAAACCTCTCTGCATGTTTTTCCACCTTCAAGACGCTCCTTCGAACTTATCTCTTTGACCAAGCTTTTGGTCACCTGCGCTACTTTCTACTTGTGCGGCTCAGTGTCAAATATTTTATCTCTTAATACTCCTATGAAGCGCCTTGGGATGTTTCGCTACATTAAAAGCGCTATATAAATACAAGTTGCTGTTGTTGTTAATGAGTGAACCAAGATGTTTACAGAATATTCAGCCCGTGTTCAGAATGGATCAGTACCCGGCCCAGTGACTGCTTTCTGTGCTCAAAATAACTGGAAGCTTCCAGCACTGAGCAGATCCTTTCCTTCCCATTCTCAGTGTTTGTCTTTAACTCCATTCCTCAATATGTTCATCATTTATTCTTTACAGAAAGTCACTGAGCTCGCGGAGAAGGATTACCGGGCGGACAGTTCCAAACTTCTCTGCAAATGGAGAAAGACTCTCAGGGCCCAAAGGGTGATGTGGGAATCCTTTGTGAAAATGCACCACCAGTTACAAAAGTTGGACAAAATAGAATCATAGAATTCTGAAATACTGAAACAAATACAGGAACTTGGTACGGTGAAATCACCCGCTGAATTCAATTTCAGGTTTAAACAATGCAGATTTCACTAATATTACACAAATCTGATTTCATGAAAGTTACTTGATTTAAATAGATTCTGATCCATTTGATTACATGAACATCGCACGAGCTTTATCCGAAGTACCCAGTCACCTGGAAGGTAAGTGATGACATGGAGATTTCAAACCATTTATTTCACTTCTATGAAAATTAACAGTAGCCGTTAGTTGAGAAGTTGTCACAATCTGGGAATCAGAAGTACAAAGGATGGAGAAACAGAATGAAAACTTAATCCCAATTCGTGATTAATCCTCAAAAGTTCTATGTAAATTGAAGTTGCAATTTCCTCCGATTTTTGAATTATTGGTAAAGAAGAAAGACAAACTTACATTTATATAGCACTTTTCACGATCACTGGACGTCTCAAAGCGCTTTACAGTCAATGAAGTACTCTTGAAGTGCAGTCACTGTCGTAATGTGGGAAATGCGGCAGCCAATTTGCACACAGCAAGCTCCCACAAACAGCAATGTCATAAACACCAGATAAACTGTTTTTGTTATGGTGATGGAGGGATAAATATTGGCCAGGACACTGGGGATAACTCCCCTGCTCTTCTTTGAAATAGTGCCATGGCACAATTTACATCCACCTGAGAGGGCAGACGGGGCCTCGGTTTAACGTCTCATCCGAATGACGGTACATCAGACAGTGCAGTGCTCCCTCAGCACTGCATTGTAGTGTCAGCCTTGATTTATGTGCTCAAGTCCCTGTACTGGGATTTGAATGCCACAGCCTTCTGACTCAGAGGCGAGTGTGCTACCCACTGAGCCACAATCGACACAAATTTACAGGTATTGTATTGCGCTCGCTTATTCAACTGTCTGCACTTTTGGCAGGATCCAGATACACTGTGAAACCCCATACACACCTGGCTGGATCCTGATACACTGAAACCCCATACACACCTGGCAGGATCCAGATACACTGTGAAACCCCATACACACCTGGCTGGATCCTGATACACTGAAACCCCATACACACCTGGCTGGATCCTGATACACTGTGAAACCCCATACACACCTGGCAAGATCTGGATAAACTGTAAATCCCCGAGTTCACACCTGACAGGATCCCGAGAGATTCCAAAACCCCATACACATCTGACAGCAGCCTGATGTAATATTGGATCACAGGACTCACACAGATGATCCAAAGTAACTTGGGAGTCATAGGTCGCTTTATTAAGGAGTGGCAATTTAAGTTATGTACAACATGCAATCAGAATAGACATAGTAAACATACAACCCGTAACAGATGAGAATGGTTTACCGGTCCCGGAACGGATGAATGGACAGAGGTTGAGGCCGAACAGTGGTCTCTTCCTCTTTGTCCGTCTCCCGAACTGGCAGAGGTGTTGGGCCAAAGCCAGTATGAGATCCACCTCAGAGGAAGCTCTCCCCCTCTCTGGCTGTATTTCCCTTTCGGCTGGCCGTTTATATACCTTATTTTGGTGGGCTGGTGGATACCTTGCGTTAGTCATTTGTTCACCAATTGTCCATTTACAGAGCGGTAGGTATCTATGACACCCCCTCCCAGCATCATGATGTAATTCCTTTCCTCATCTCTTGTTTGGACCTCTTGTACATTCCCTTGTAGAGTTTGTTTATCATGAAAGGCCTGTTTCTGCGTTATGTTCTTGGAACTCAGCTCACTGTACAACTCCTTATCTGACATGACTGGGACCCTTCTATTTCATCAGCTTAGGCAAACTGCAGAGCTAGGGAACCCATCATTTATTGTAAGACTATTATTTCTTTCCAGTTCACAATTTCTTCCAATCCACGATTTCTTACAACTTGCACAATCATGTTTATGGGTTGCGAATGCACCCGGCACCAACTCTTGGATCGTCTGTAACTCTGGGTCATCAGAGGTGGCTGGCCTGTTTTTTTTCCATTGCGAACACAGTGCACACTAGGCACTGGAGTATGGGGTCCGTTTGTAAGGTTCCAACAGATACAATTGTTGGTATAATCAATCACTACTCGATAATGTTAAGCACAGCACTGCCCAATAGTCCCTGCCCATTATGCATGGCCATATAGATGGGAGTCAGGACCGTGACTCGAACCCCGTCTATATCTAGCACCAAGAGAAGGGATCCTTGTATAGTTGTCTGAGTTGAATTGTCTAAGCCTGATAAACATGGGGCCTTTGTAGGGTTGGGGTGGGGATGGTGAATGATGGTGGCGGAGGAGCCAGAGTCGACTAACGTTAATTGTTGCCGGCCTCCAGGTTTAACAGTGCAGAGCACCGGTCTCCAACCACCATCGTATCTGCGAGGAGAAATTACCTCTCCGAGAGGTGTGCAGGAGTCACAGGGAGGTGGAGGTGAAGCCGTTGGCTCGGGTTGCTGATGCACCATGGCAATGGGTGGAGCCCCCTGGCCAATCTGCATGACCCCTATAACTGCCTCCATTCTCTCCAACCGCTGCTTGACCGAGTCAGGATCAGTCTGTCCCGGACAATTGCGGCAGGCATGGGCATAGTGCCCTAGGCGATTGCAACAATAGCAGCATACCGGATCACCCTTCTCTGGCCCTGAGGTTTTAGGCGGCCCTGATCTCTCGCCAGGTAGTGGGCCCTCGATAGCCGCTATTTTAACTGTAGCGGGTGCTCTGGAAATATTGGCACGGGTCTGCTCCCAGGCAGTCCTGGTATGGGCGTGCATTTGTTCCCAGGGTCTGTCTTTGGAGATGTAAACGCCCAGCCCATTGTGGATTAATGGCTGGAGGCTATTCAAAAAGAGAGTTTTGAAGCCTGGGACATTAATGTAGTTCGCTCTGCCACCCCTAGTGCGAGGGAAGATGTCATGGAACTTATGCGCAAAGATATTTGGATTCTCGCTAAGGCCCTGCTTGGTGTTAACCAGGAGCTGGTGGAAGTCGATGCCCTCCTCCCCTAGTGTTCTACATAGGTCCATCTCCATATCCTGTATCGCACCCTCACCCAGAATCACCTGATCCATTTCTTGTTTTAATTCTGAGGAACGCGCAGCCAGGAGGACCTGTTTAAGGTCATCTGCTTCTAGTTCCAGAAGAGTGACTGTTAAAAATCCTCCGCCGTTGCTTGAGGCCAAGGGGGCTGGTGTCCATGTGCACCATCCCTAGATCATCCTTTAATGCTCTGACTTCAATTGGGGCAAGGGCCCTATGTGTGGTCATGGTAGTGGTTTCCACATCGTCATTAGCGGTCGAGGAGGGTTGGCCGCTGCCGGTTCTTGGTCAGTCTGACGCTTAGGCTGGCGTGCAGCATTGTCCCGGGTGACCACACACACACTGGTATCGTCTCACTTGCCTTGCCATCCTTGTACGGTGGAGGCGGAGCACGGGGTGGAGTCTTCAACTATGTTGTCCCAATAAGGGCCCGGAATATCTCAGTTTGATTTTGGAGACAGCAGCCACCTCTGCCCGTTGTTGGCCGATCTGTGCCTGAAGCTGTTGGATATTTTCTAAACATGGGGCGTGGTCTGCTTCGGGGAGGTGATGGTTTGGCACCGGTCCAACTCCCTTAAAGCCCCACTTGCATCTTCTAACTCCTCATTTGTCTGCTATGTGTGTAATCCGCCTTGTCATGGCCTTTCTGTTCCCAGTGTAACTGTATAGGGCAGCAAGGCTTTTTTTTTTAAGCTTGTCGACCTGTTCCTTTGACTTTTTTCCCCCTATTTAACTGTGAGGTGCATAAATGTGCTCCTTAGGTCAACTTATTCCGTCCTATTTTTAGTTTAAGCTTGCGCTTCTGGACATCCTCTGAGAGCCTGTCACGAATGCAATCGTCGTTCCCATTAGATTTTTAGAATGTCCGTTGCCCCAGGTGCACTGGTTTTCTCTGTCGGGCTATCTGTCAACTGTTCCTGATGATATGCCAATGCCATTGTATTTCTGGTGTCACTTATTTGACACACTGAGTTCCTTACCCAGTCTTGGTGATGATCGCACGCGGTTGACCAAGTATTCCTGGTTTTGTAAGCTGAGGTAACCAAATCTTCCCGGTTTTCACAAACCGAGGTATCCAAGTTCCGTATGACTCCTTATCTGACATGACTGGAATCCTTCTGTGTCATCAACTTAGACAAACTGCTGAGCTCAGGAACCTGTATTTTATTATAAGACTATTATTTCTTTATAATTCACAATTTCTTCCAATCCATGATTTCTTACACCGATACACTGAAACCCTGTCCACACCTAGCAGGATCCTGATATACTGTGAAACGACATACACACCTGTCAGGGTCCTGATATACTGTGAAACCCCATACACACCTGGCAGGATCCTGATATACTGAAACCCCATACACACCTGGCAGGATCCTGATACACTGTGAAACCCCATACACACCTGGCAGGATCCTGATATGTGAAACCTCATACACACCTGGTATGATCCTGATATATGTATGTCTCCTCACGCCACCCCCACCCCACCCGTCACCTCACACGCACCCCTATCTCTGCCCCCTTTCGTCTCCCTGCTGGTCACTGCTCTCCTCTCCCCCACCCTCCTTCCTGAATGGAGGACCAGAGGCTAGACAGTTGGGAATTCGGAAGTGGATTTGTAAGTGATTGGGGCAAGTTTTCCAGGGGCAGACAGAGAAGGAATTAACGTTGGGAGGGGAAAGGGGGATGTGGTTGGAGAGCGATACAAGGAAGTGATCAGAGATGATCTTACCTGTGATTGAAATGATGGGGGCAGTGAGGTCATGTGAGATAGCAAGGTTCAGGGGCTGGCTGTGAATATGGTAGGTGTGTTTATTTGGAGGGAGAGATTAAGGGAGGATAGGAGGGCAGTGTACTCAGAGGAAAGAGAGCAAGATGATTTGAGATGGAAGTTGAAATCACCGAGGATGAGAAGTGGCACGGTGCAGAGGCTGTGGGAGGAAAGCAGTGAAGATATGTGAAATTTGCCACGGTACTTGGGTGAACAATAGATGATGACGATTTAAAATCAGGCGAGAGGGGTGGAACAAGGAGGAGAAGGTGCCAGTGGAGTAGGGGGACAGACCAAGGTATGAATTGATGATCAGCGACACCGTCGCCACGGCAGTTTGGGTGAGGCAAGTGATGGAAGGTATAACCAGGAGAGGAGGGTTCATTAAGGGGAGAAGTGTCATTACCCCTCAGCTAGGTTTCAGTCAAGGCCATGATGTCGATGCAATCATCCACAATAAGCTCTTGGATGGCAAGGGCCAAGTGAACAGACATTCTGGGGGCATGTGGAGAGGAGCGGTGATAGCTGATGCAGTGGCAGATGCCACAGGGTAAGCATTGGGAGAGGTGAGTGGGACAGGAAGGCGATTGGCAAGATTAGCCCCCAGCGGGCACGCTGGGTGGGAAGGGCGGCCAGAGAATAGGATGGGGCCGTTTGGATTGCTGCTTGTAAGGAGGAATCGACGAGTGCCTCAATGGGCCCTTCAGAGGATACCAAGGGAGACACAGAGAGAATCTGTGGACTTGTCTAAAGGCGAGTTAAGCTGGGATAGCGGCAGGAGAGTAGGAAGGTCGGGGATTGTTGAAGGGTTATGTTGGGGATTTGGGAGGGTAGAGTACCTAGGAGGGGAGAAATGAAAGGAGTCATGATGACAGAAGGGATAAAGAGTAAAAAAAAATGGGGGAATGGGAATGATTGTTTTGCACAGGTGAATGGACGCAGGAAAGTCAAGTTACACAGGCCTGGTTACATATTGATGAATAGAGATGAGACAATAGGAGGGAGATCAGAATTAGTCAGCGGTCGCGTGGTGGGATAAAGTTGGCGTACAGAGGGGGGACTCAGCTTTGAGCATTGACAAACTGATGTCCAGGTTCGGAAGCAGGTGTGGAGGGCGAGTGAGTCCAGAAGCAGTTTAAAGGGTAGAGTATCCGAGGACGCACTGCTGGAGGTATTTCTGAGTGAGTATAGAGCCAGGACGTGTACCGAATCGATTGCAGGCAGAACAATGGTGGCATATTTGGAGATCCAGAGGCGGAAGAGAAATGGACTTCAGGCCAGGATCGTGAATTTCTGGCCAGAAACCAGACTCTAGCTGAAGCTGAACAACCAGTAGGACAGTCATAAACTCGGCAGGTAACAGTGGCAATTCAGGATGGGCTGTAGGCTGGACAAAGTTACTGTTAAAACTTAGCAACTGAATAGCAGATCGTTGACTTAGCAGCTGAGTCTAGTGTAGTACAGTATAGAAGCGGAGTGTTGAAGATCAGGAATTTGGAAGTGAAATTTGAGCAAAGATCCAGTGCTCAGTGAGGAAAACAAAGAGTGGTGGGGGCGGGGACATTTGGCCCAGGTCGCTTTAAACTAGCAGTTGACTCGCAGTTAAGGCTAACATGCACCCACTAGCACAGCCTGGGGAAATTAAATAGTGAAATAGAGGAGATTGGGGGAGAAAGGGCAACTGATGGCCAAGGATAGAGTTACGCAGTAAAGGTGCTCACTCGGGAGCTGCCAACCCAGGAGCCATCTTGTAACACATCAGATTAACGTCTGGGGGTCATAGTATCAGCAATTTCAGAACATTTGTAAATAAAATCTATAGATAGAAAATCTCTTGTACAGATCTTGTGACTGACCCTAAAACAAAACCACTGGTAAGTTTCAGGCCTCATTGTTTCATTCTGACTGCATACAGTCCGTGAATTTTTACAAAACTAGATTGTACAATGTTTGCCCTCGATTCTCCCACATCGATTATCTGAACTTTACTGCCCTGGAATGAGATTATAAATAGAGCTCAGCTTAAATAAAAACAGCCAATCGCCTCCGATTAAAGGAGATATTCAAACCCTCCGGTGCTGAACTCATTGTCCAGAAACTCTGATTAAAATCACATTTACCAAATGCTGGAACTTACCATCCAGTCGATGATTAAATAGAGAAACATAGAAATGGGGGAGGCCAGTCAGCCCCTCGAGCCCGTTCCTCCATTTAATTACATTATAGCTGATCTGTATCTTCACCCCATCTACCTGCCTTTCATTAATTTTGCTTGATAACCTTAAATAATAAAATTCTGTCCATCTCAGTCTTGAAAAATTCAATTGACCCAGAATCCACAGTTTCTGGGGTAGAGAATTCCACATTTCCACTCGAATTTGTGTGAAAAAGTGCTCCCTGATTTCAGTCCTGAACAGCCTACCTCTAATTTTCTGACCTTATGATGGAGGGAAGGTAATTGATGAAACAGCTGAATATGATTGGGCCTAGGACACTGCCCTGAGGAACTCCTTCAGTGATGTCCTGGGGCTGAGAAGATTGACCTCCAACAACCACAACCATCTTCTTTTGTGTTAGGTATGACTCCAGCCAGTGCAGAGTTATTCCCCACCCCGATTCCCATTGAGTTCAATTTTATTAAGGCTCCTCGATGCCGCATTGAGTCAAATGCTGCCTTGATGTCTATTGTAGTCACTCTTAACTCACCTCTGCAATTCAGCTCTTTTGTCCATGTTTGGACCAAGGCTGTAATGAGGTCTGGAGCGGAGTGGTCCTGGCGGAATCCAAACTGAGCATCAGTGAGCAGGTTATTGGTGAGTAAGTGCCGTTTGATTAACGCCTTCCACCATTTTGCTGATGATTGATGGGGTGGTTTATTGGATTTGTCCTGCCTTTTGTGGACAGGACATAGCTGGGCAGTTTTCCACATTGTCGGGTAGATGCTAGTGTTGTAGTTATATAGGGACAGCTTGGCTGGAGGCGCGGCTAGTTCTGGAGCAACCATTGCGCTCTGCCATTTCTTGATATCAGGTGGAGTGAATCAAATTGGCTGAAGACTGGCTTTTGCAATGATGGGGATCTCCTGGAGGAGGTCGGTATGGATCATCTACACTGACCTTCTGGCAGAAAATGGTTGCAAACGTTTCAGTCGTGTCTTTTGCACATGGGTGCTGGGCTCCATGTAGTGTGTTTGTTTTTACACTCTACCTTGATTCGTTTGACCTCCGGAAGTATAGGAAAAAGGACAACACGTGGTACAAAATTTAGGCTTAACCCAGTGTCAGTTTTATTAAGTAAAAACGAACTAAAACTACAGGACTAGATTCCTGAGAGAATTGACTGAAGACTTACAACCCGTCCAGTTTATCGCTGTAATTGTGGATCGTAGGTTCGTGGTCATTGGTTCCTTGACCGGATGGTTCCTCTTCCGGCCATTCTTCTCAGTTCTGTTCCTTCCGTGTTCGTTCCATACTTCGCTTCACTTCGGTGCCACTCTTTGCTTTTTCTCTGAACTGCTTCTAGTTCGCATATTTATATCGACGTTATGAATAATCCCCTGCTGCTGTGGTTTTCGATACGTTGTTTGAATCGATACGTTGTTTACTATGATCTTGTTTGATTGACTGCAAAAATGGACCCGAATGTTCCCAATTCGTACACGGAGTCGGCCAGGCAAAAGTTGACTCCTCATCCTAAATACCTCGCTCTCCAAAAATGTACACCTGGTGGGATCCCTTTGTTGTTCTGGTCTTCTTGCAGACTTGGTGTCTCCAGCAAGATTTGTTCCTCCACCTCCGGCCAATCAGTTCAGGGCTTCTTCAATTAGTTTATGAAAAATGTAACAACCCCATTGTTGTTATGCATAAAACCAGTCTGGTACTTGACCACAGAGATTGTCCTTTTGCGCCCTTTTGCTCCCTTTGTCCAGTTAATTCCAAAAGCTTGTATCAAAGCAATCTGATCAACTTTTAGTTCGTGGCCTCGTTCTGTGCTTTCTGGAAAATTTGTAACCTTACACCCGCCATCATTGAGGATGGGAATATTCATGGAGCCGCCTCCTCCCGTTAATTGTTTAATTGTCCACCACCATTCACGACTGGATGTGGCAGGACTGCAGAGCTGTGATATGATCTGTTGACTGTGGGATCACTCAGCTGTCTCTAGCAAGCTGCTTCCACTGTTTAGCATGCATCTAATCCTGTGTTGCAGCTTCCCCAGATTGGCCCCTCATTTTTTAGATACGCCTGGTGCTGCTCCTGGTATGCTCTTCTGCACTCCTTATTGAGCCAGGCATGGTGGTAATGGTAGAGTGCGGGCCATGAGGTTAAAGTGCTGTCATGGACAGATGCATCTGCGACAGGTAGATTGGTGAGGGCAAGGTCAGTAGATTTTTCCTTCGTGTTGACTCTCTTGGCACATGCTGCAGGCCCAATCTGGCAGCTATGTCCTTTGGACTCGGCCAGCTCAGTCAGTAGTGGTGCTACCGAGCCACTCTAGGTGATGGACGTTGAAGTCCCCCACCCAGAGTACATTCTGTGCCCTTGCTACCCTCAGTGCCTCTTTCAAGTGGTGTTCAACATGGAGAGTACTGGTTCATCAGCTGAGGGAGGGCGGTAGGTGGTAATCAGCAGGAGGTCTCCTTGCCCATACTTGACCTGAAGCTATGAGACTTCATGGGGTCTGGACCCCATGTTGAGGACTCCCAGATCCACTCCCTCCCTCCCTCCCATATTCTACTGTGCCACCACCCCTGGTGGGTCTGGGATGGTGATGGAGGAGTCTGAGACATTGGTTGAAATGTATGATTATGTGAGTATGACTAGCCTGTGGGACAGCGATCCAATTTTGGCACAAGTCCCCAGATGTTAGTGAGGAGGACTTTGCAGGGTCGACTGGGCTGGGTGTGCCATTGTCATGTCTGAAGCCGGTGCCTCGGTAGATGGTTTTATTATTATTTTTCATAGCTGTTTTCTATGCCTGAGTGCCTATTTCAGAGGTCAGTTAAGAGTCAACCACATTGCTGTGTTGGTACTCACATGTAGGCCAGACCAAGTAAGTGAACCAAATGGGTAGTTATGAAAATCCAGTAGTTTTATGGTCACCATTACTGAAACTAACTTTTTATTCCAGATTTGTCTAATTAACTGAATTTAACTTCACCAGTGCCAGGGTGAGATTTGAACTCGTGTCTCTGTATCATTGGTCCAGGCCTCTGGATTACTGATCCAGTAACATAACCATTATGCTCCCGTTCCCAGTATCGCATTCTTTTACCATTTTAAACAATGCAATTAATGTACCCCGGCTGCATGCAGACCCCCCCCCCCACCAACCCACATTTACCCGCACCGTCGATTCAACAGTGAATTTACTGAGGTGGACTTGTTTGTGTGCAAAAGAAAGACTTGCATTTATATAGTGCTTTCGCTTCCACCGATAATGTAGGAAAAAACAGCAGCCGATTTGTACACAGCAAGCTCCTACAAACAACAACGTGGTAATGAGCAGAAAATCTGTTTTTTAGTGGTGGTGAGGAATAAATATTGGCCAGGACACTGTCTTTGCTCTTCTTCGAAATAGTGGCATGGAATCTTTTACATCCACCTGAGAAAGCAGACAGGACATTGGTTTAACATTCCATCTGAACAACGTCACCTCCAACAGAGCAGCACTCGCTTAGCACTACACTGGAGTGTCGGTCTAGATTTTGTGCTCAGTCTCTTTAGTGGGACTTGAACCCACAACCTTGTGACTCAGAAGCGAGAGTGCTCCTGACTGAGCCACAGCTGACACTCATATGAGAGTATTCTTTATAATGGAAAACTCTCAGCTTAAAACAGCGATGCATTGAAACAAGCAAGAAAGAGCAGGTCTGTGATGGTAGAGTTCACAAGAAGGCAAATATTGGGGGCTGTTTGGAGCCGCTGCTTGAGGCTCTGCCTCCAGCCCAAGTGAATCTTTAATCCTGGTAAAAAATCGGAGAGAAAAAGGAAATATTGTAATTCGTCCCTCGGAATTATCACCACAATCTGGGGAGGGAGGAACATTTATTACTGACTGATAACTACCCTGAAAATGAGGAGAATCCATCCTTGACACCAACTACAGCACAGGAATGGTGATTGCTGTATCTAACAATGTGACTGGTGTGTCTGCTGCAGATTTACAATGATAAATGTGTTATGTCTCGAATAAAGCAACATGACTGAGTACTGTAGACATGAGTAAGTGTGACCTTAGTCTCTTTATTCTAACTCCAGAGTGTTGGTACAGCATGGGAGGCCTGCTTATATACAATGCTCCCAAGGTATGCTAGGATCCCTTGGGACTCCAACACATATGCCCTCTGGTGGCGGTAGAATGCTGGTTACATATTGTTGCATACATAACATCACTCCCTCCCAAAGTCAATAGTGTACTTGTTTACAGGGTGAGATGATCTGGAGATTTCCGCACCCTAGTCGATTGTCTTGGTACAAATGCAGGTGCAGGTGAGTTGGTTGGGCCTTCGCTGCCCAGCTGGCCTTGTTGGGCTGCTGGAGATGATGAGTTCAGCTTCGAGGTCAACCGTGATGTCAGTTGCCACGTGTGTGTGTGTGTGTCGGAGTTGGTGGTGTCCTCTTCAGGTTGCTTGTGGCAGTCTGTGAATCGCAGTTTGGTTTGGTCCATATGCTTTTTGCAAGTTAGTCCATTTGCGAGTTTGACCTGAAACGCTCTACTCCATTCTTTGGCTATGACAGTGCCAGCAAGCCATTTGGGACCATGTCCATTGTTGAGTACAAATACAGGGTCATTGACTTCAATATCGCGTGACAAATTTGCGCGATCATGGTACATGCTTTGTTGATGCCGCCTGCCCTCGACATCATCCTGTCCTGGAGATCAGGGTGGACTAGAGAGAGCCTTGTTTTGAACGCCCTTTTCATGAGCAGCTCGTCTGGGGGAACCACGGTGAGTGAGTGGGGTCTGGTGCAGTAACTGAGCAGGACTCGGGACAGGCAGGTCTGCAGGGAGCCTTCCGATACGTGTTTCAAGCTTTGCTTGATGGTTTGGACTGCCCGTTCTGCCTGGCCATTAGATGTGAGCTTGAACGGGGCAGATGTGATGTACTTGATCCCATTGCGGGCCTTGAATTCCTTGAATTCAGTGCTGGTGAAACACAGCCCATTGTCGCTGACAAGGACATCAGGCAGGCCGTGCGTGGCAAACATGGCTCGTAGGTTTTCGATGGTGGCAGTGAATGTGCTTACAGACATTATTACACACTCAATCCATTTTGAATAAGCATCCACAACAACCAAGAAAATTTTGGCTAGGAACGGGCCAGCGAAGTCAACGTGGATCCTAGATCACGGTTTGGAGGGCCATGACCACAAACTTAGCAGTGCCTCCCTGGGTGCATTGCTTAGCTGAGAGAAAGTGTTGCATTGGCGCACGCAAGATTCCAAATCTGAGTCGATGCCGGGCCACCATACATGGGATCTGGCTATAGCTTTCATCATTACTATGCCTGGGTGGGTGCTGTGTAGGTCACGTATGAATATTTCCCCGTCTTTCTTAGGCAAAACCACATGATTACCCCACAAAAGACAGTCCGCCTGTATGGACATTTCGTCTTTATGCCGCTGGAACGGTTTGATCTCTTCCTGAATCTCTGCTGGGACGTTGGACCAGCTCCCATGGAGGACACAGTTTTTTACAAGGGACAGTAAGGGATTCTGGCTGGTCCAGGTCCTGATCTGGCGGGCCGTAACAGGTGAATTTTTATTTTCGAATGCATCCATCACTAAGAGCAAGTCTGCAGGCTCTGCCGTTTCCATGCCAGTGGTGGGCAATGGTAGCCGATTGAGGGCGTCAGCGCAGTTCTCTGTGCCTGGCATGTGGCAAATTATATAGCTATATGCAGATAACGTGAGAACCCATCTTTGGCTGCCAGCAGAGACCTTTGCTCTCTGAGAATAGCGATATTAGCAGCATGTGGTCAGTTTCCAACTTGAACTTAAGCCCAAACAGATAATGGTGCTTTTTTTTTTACCCCGTATATGCATGCCAGAGCTTCTTTTTCAATCATGCTGTAGGCTCTTTCGGCTTTGGTCAAGCTCCTAGATGCATAAACGACTGGTTTCAATGTTCCCAATTCGTTAGCTTGTTGTAACACACACCCGACCCCGTACGAAAACGCATTGCAAACTAGCACTAAACGTTTACATGGATCATACAAGAAAAGCAGTTTGTTGGAACGTAAATTTCTGGCTTTCTCAAAAGCCGTCTCTTGTGATTTTCCCCATAACCAGTCATCTCCCCTGCGTAGCAACGCATGTAGAGGTTCCAGCAAGGTGCTTAACCCGGGTAGGAAGTTACCAAAATAATGGAGGAGTCCCAGGAACGACCGCAGCTCCATCATGTTCTGTGGCCTCGGCGCGTTCTTGATGGCCTCCGTCTTGGCGTCGGTGGGTCTGATGCCATCTGGCGCGATTCTTCATCCTAAGAACTCAACCTCTGACACCAGGAAAACGCACTTTGAGCATTTCAACCTGAGTCCCATGCGATCTAGCCGACTTAGAACCTCTTCCAGGTTCTTCAAGTATTTAATGGTGTCCCGACCTATGATCAATATGTCGTCCTGGAAAACCATGGTGCACGGCACTGACTTTAGCAGACTCTCCACGTTCCTTTGAAAAATCACCGCGGCCGATCAAATCCCAAACGGGCACCTATTGTAGATGAACCGACCTTTGTGCGTGTTGATGCAGGTGAGGCCTTTCGAAGATTCCGCCAGCTCCTGCGTCATGTAGGCCGAGGTCAGGTCCAACTTGGTGAATGTCTTTCCTCCAGCCAGGGTCGCAAATAGGGCGTCTGCCTTGAGTAGCGGCTACTGGTCCTGCAGCGAAAAACGGTTAATCGTTACTTTTATAGTCCCCACAAATTCTGACTGTGCCGTCGCCCTTGATAACCGGAACAATTGGACTGGCCCACTCGTTGAATTCCACTGGCGCAATGATGCCCTCTCATTGCAGCCTGTCTAGCTCAATCTCCACTTTCTCTTGCATCATATATGGCACCACCCGTGCCTTGTGATGGATGGGTCATGTACCGGGAACCAAGTGGATCTGCACCTTCACCCCTGAGAAGCTTCCGATGCCTGGTTCAAACAACGACGGAAACTTGCTCAGAACCTGGGCTCATGAGATGACGTCAACGGACAAAAGTGCTCGGATGTCATCCCAGTTCCAGCGGATTTTCCCCAGCCTGTTTCTGCCAAACAGTGTGGGGTCATCTCCTGGTACAGTCCATAGTGGTAGTTGGAGCAATGCACCATCATAGGAGACTTTTACTGTTGCGCTGCCAATTACAGGGATCAGCTCTTTGGTGTAAGTTCTCAGCTTGGTATGAATAGGGCTCAGCTTGGGCCTGTGTGCCTTGTTGCACCACAGCCTGTGGAAGGCCTTTTTGCTCATGATGGACTGACTCGCATCCGTGTCCAATTCCATGGATACTGGAATTCCATTCAGTTCAACTTTTAACATGATCGGTGGACATTTCGTGGTGAAGGTGTGTACCCCGTACACTTCTGCGTCCTCGATTTGAGTCTCTAGTTCAGTTTGATCCACCATGGATCGGTCTTCCTCTGCACATTCGCTGGAGGTGTCCCATTGTTCCACAGCCTTTGCACACATAGTGTTTGAAGCGGCATTGATGGGATCGATGATCATCTCCGCAGCACCAACAAGGTTTCAATTGCCTCGCATTAACGCTTGATGGCGGACTCTGGGTCATCTGAGGTCGTGCAGCTGCCGGCCCTGTACATTCTGCCATATGCATTCCTACCTGAAAACGATGTTACTTTGTGTACAGTACTTGCCGAAACATCTTTGTGCTGCGAAATTTGTTTGGTGTTATCGCTGGTGGACATAAATGCCTGGGCTATCGTTATGACTTTGCTCAGGTTCGGTGTTTCAACAGTCAATAGTTTGCAAAGGATAACCTCATGGCCAATGCCAAAATTCAAAGAAGTCTCTTAGCATTTGCTCCAGGAATCCATCGAATTCGCAATGTCCTGCAAAGCGCCTTAGTTCGGCGACGTAGCTCACCACTTCCTGGCCTTCAGACCATTGACATGTGTAAAATCGATACCTTGCCATCAGAACATTCTCCTTCGGATTTAGGTGCTCCCGGACCAGCATACACAGTTCTTCATATGACTTGGTTGTTGGTTTCACCGGAGCAAGAAGATTCTTCATGAGGCCATAGGTTGTTGCCCCACAGATGGTGAGGAGGATCGCCCTTTGTTTGGCAGCGTTCGTACTCCCTTCCAGCTCATTGGCCACGAAATATCGGTCGAGTCGCTCCACGAAGGCCTCCCAATCATCCCCTTGTGAGAATTTCTCCAGGATAGCAACAGTTCTCTGCATGGTTTGTTATCTCGTCACCAGTTGTTATGTCTCAAATAAAACAATGTAACTGAGTTCTGTAGACGTAAGTGTGACATATGGAGTCAGAATAAAAGAGACTAGAGTGTTGGTGCAGCACGGGAGGCCTGCTTATATTCAGTGCTCCCAAGAGATGGGATCCCTTGGGACTCCAACAGATACGCCCTCTGGTGGTGGTAGAATGCTGGTTACATAGTGTTGCATACATAACAAAATGTAACTGTGGAAAGTCAGTACTCATTCCCCCAGTAGCTGAGGCGATTGATGCACAGGGATAGTTTAATTCGGGATTAAATGATTAATGTCCTCACATACAGAAGCAGCCTCCCCTCAGCTTACTGACCAGACACTGGTTCTGGGACCCTGGGCTCAAATCACAAACAGCAGGAAATCGATGGGGTTTTTAGCAAACAACACCCCAGATGGAAATGTAACAATTAATTTCTAACCACCTGTCTATTTTACTGAGCTTCGCTGGAACAGGAAGAGATAGATTAAAACCTATAATCACCCCTGTTTACAGATAAATTGGCAGCGAATTGTCAAACCAGATGGATTTGATTTCTCCAGAAAGGCCGCTCCCTGTTCTGAAGCAAATGAGGAAAGTTTAAGTTGAATCCACCCTAAGGGCTGTCAGCAGCTTTCACACAGAGGGCAAAGTTCTGAATCTCACAGAACACGGAGCAGATCAAATTCATAACTTGTGACTTGCTCAGATCACACAAGAAACTTCTACCTAATTGCTTATAATGAAATAACAAGAATATAATTTGCGAAATCTACATGGGAAATTCATATAGAAAATCTGTGCGGGATCGAGGTGAGGTTAATGTAGCAACTGGATCCTGATACAATGTCAGAACCCCATACATACCTGTCAGGATCCTGATAGCTGATTTTTCCGGCGGTCCCCGTTTCTGTCCCACTGCTGCCGACCCCTCCTAAGTGTGTCATCAAAGCGCACCCCCCCCCCCCCATCTCCCACACCTCCATCAAAATTCACCTCAAAATCTTCGGGACGCCAAGCGGTGCTCCCGACAGCTTTTTCTGTCGGTGCACTGTGCATGAAGTGTGTGCGACATGGCTGTGTGGCAGTTGTTCAAGGGGAGGGTATACTGCCGTGGCCTCCATTGCATTTTGTTGGTAGACTGCCAGGTCGGCCGAGAATTATGCCGCCGGATTTGGCCGGGCCGCCAACAGACAGGCACCCCGCCCCTCTTGGGTGCTAGGCCGCTGGCCCAGCCGAAACCCTCCCTGGTGGCCGAGTGGAACTAACTATAATAATCGCAGAGCTCGCAGTGACTCTCTCCTTTAAGTGAAGGGTTAGATGTGGTGGTACTCACGCGTCACGATGTCATCAGTGCCAGGCTGACTGACAGTGCCGGAGACTCCGTCCCACCTCCACTTCCGCCCCTCGAGAGTGCTCACCGCCGCCCTACCACCCCCATTATAACCGATTTCCAGTCCGCACAAAAAAAAAGGACAAACCTGAATTTCGCGAAAGAGGCCTCCTCAGCCGCCTCAGTGGGAAAAACACTCCAAAAGTGGTAGGTGCCACCCATTTCGGGCGACTGGAATTTCTACGCCAGAATCTCTTGCACTGAACTGTTGACCAATGCCGAAATCAAACCACCAGTAAGTTTCAGGAACTCACTGTGTTACCTTGACTGGACACAGGACAGGACAGAGGGTCAGTTTTTACTAAACTATATTTTGTAAAGTTTGCCCTCGGTTCTCCCGCACCAATTATCTGATCTTCACTAGCCTGAAATTCTGTGAAGTTCACAACACATGGAGCACAGCCTTAAATAAAAACAGTCAATCACATACGTTTAAAGAGGACGTTCAAACCCTCCAGTCCCGAAGACATTCTCCAGAAGGTCCGGTTAATCTTCACATTCACCAAAGGCTGGAAATTATTGTTGTGTATCTGTAAAGCATGCACTCCCATGTTCTGCCACCAGGGAGTGCATCCCCTAAAGTCCCAAGGGATCCCAGCATCTCTTGGGAGCACTGTCTATAAGCCGGCCCCTAAGGCCTGTTCCTCACTCTGGACTGTCTTAATAAAGACGGAGGTCACTGTTACTTTAACCTCCCTGTGTGCAGTCTCATCTGTGTTAGGAACGCAATGACTGGCGACGAGTATACAAATCCAACGCAAAGATGCAGCAAACTGTGGGTATCGTGGAGAAGTTCTCGGAGGGTGAGGACTGGGAAGCCTATGTCGAATGGCTAGACCAGTACTTTGTAGCCAACGAGCTGGACGGAGAAGGAAGCGCTGCAAAAAGGAGAGCGGTCCTCCTCACGGTCTGCGGGGCACCGACCTACAGCCTCATGAAGAATCTTCTGGCTCCAATGAAACCCACAGATATGTCATATGTGGAGCTGTGTACACTAGTTCAGGAGCATCTTAACCTGAGGGAGAGTATGCTGATGGCGAGGTATCGGTTCTACACGTGCCAGCAATCTGAAGGTCAGGAAGTGGCGAGCTATGTCGAGATTTTTTTGTACTGGGCATTGGCCATGAGACCATCCTGCGAAAACATTTGACTGTAGGGACACCGACCCTCAGTAAGGTCATTACGATAGCACAGGCGTTTATGTCCACCAGCGATAACACCAAACAAATCTCTCAGCACACAAGTGCTAGCAATGTTCAAAAATTAACTGGAACTGTGTTTGCAAGCAGAAATGTATAGGGCAGAAACCACGAGTCTGCAACTGCCAGCAGGCCTCAGGTGACCCAAATGACTTAGAGTCCGTAACAAAGGATGAATGCAAGGCAATTCACACCTTGTTGGCATTGTGGAGGCTTCCATTCAGCCTATTTATGCCGCTTCAAAGGGTATGTTTGCAAGAGCTGTGGAACAATGGGAGCACCTCCAACGAGCTTGCAGACGAGCTGCAAGCTCTGCAAAACCTGCTAACCACCATGTGGCAGAGGAAGATCGGTCCATGGTGGATCAAAGCAATTTCAAGCCTCAGAGATGAGGCAGATGCTGAAGTACCCGGGGTGCACACATTTTCGACGAAATGTCCACCTATAATGCTAAATGTAAAATTGAATGGCTTACCCATAGCCATGGAACTGGGCACTGGCGCTAGCCAATCCATCATGAGTAAAAAGATGTTTGAGAGACTGTGGTGCAACAAAGCATTCAGACCAGCCCTGAGCCCCATCCACACGAAACTGAGAACGTACACCAAAGAGCTCATCACTGTCCTGGGCAGCACCATGGTCAAGGTCACTTACGAGGGCACGGTGCATGAACAGCCACTCTGGATTGTCCCAGGCGATGGCCGCACACTGCTTGGAAGGAGCTGGCTGGGTAAAATCCACTGGAACTGGGATGACATCCGAGCGCTATCACATGTCGATGAGGCATCATGTACCCAGGTTTTTAACAAATTTCCTTCCCTTTTTGAGCCAGGCATTGGAAACTTTTCCAGGGTGAAGGTGCAGATCCACTTGGTCCCAGAGGCACGACCCATTCACCACAAGGCGCGAGCGGTACCTCACATGATGAGGGAGAGAGTGGAAATCGAGCTGGACAGGCTGCAACGTGAGGGCATTATCTCCCCAGTGAAATTCAGTGAGTGGGCCAGCCCAATTGTTCCAGTACTCCAAAGGATTGGCACGGTCAGGGTTTGCGACGATTATAAAGTAACTATTAATCGTTTCTCGCTACAGGACCAATACCCGCTACCTAATGCAGACAACCTATTTGCGACACTGGCAGGAGGCAAGACATTCACCAAGCTCGACCTGACTTCGGCCCTACATGACGCAGGAGCTGGAGGAGTCTTCGAAGGGCTTCACCTACATCAACACGCACAAGGGACTGTTCATCCACAACAGATGCCCGTTTGGAATTCGGTCGGCTGCAGCAATCTTCCAGAGAACCATGAGAGCCTACTCAAGTCGGTACCACGCATGGTGGTTTTTCAGGACGACATATTGGTCACAGGTCGGGACACCGTCGAGCACCTACAAAACTTGGAAGATGTCCGCCAGCGACTGGATCGCCTAAGACTACGGCTGAAGAGGTTGAAATGCGTCTTCATGGCAACAGAAGTGGAGTTTTTAAGGAGAAAGATCGCGGCAGATGGCATTCGGCCCACAGACCCCAAGACAGAGGCTATCAGGAACGTGCCCAGGCCACAGAATGTCACGGAGCTGCGGTCGTTCCTGGGACTCCTCAACTATTTTGGTAACTTCCTACCGGGGTTAAGCACCCTCTTAGAGCTCCTACATGTGTAAAGGTGAGAACTGGGTGTGGGGAAAAAAACCAAGTAATTGCTTTTGAGAAAGCCAGAAACATTTTATGCTCCAAAAAGGTGCTTGTATTGTATAACCCGTGTAAAAGACTTGCGCTAGCGTGTAATGCATCGTTGTATGGAGTCGGGTGTGTATTACAACAAGCTAACATTGCGGGGAAGTTGCAACCTGTTGCCTATGCCTCCAGGAGCTTGTCTAAGGCCGAGAGGGCCGACAGCTTGCTTGAGAAAGAGGCATTAGCGTGTGTGTTCGGGGTAAAGAAAATGCATCAGTACCTGTTTGGCCTCAAATTTGAGCTGGAAACCGATCACAATCCCCTCATATCCCTGTTCGTGGAAAACAAGGGGATAAATACTAATGCCTCAGCCCGCATACAAAGGTGGGCACTTGCGCTATCAGTGTATAACTATAACATCCGCCACAGGCCAGGCACCGAGAACTGTGCGGATGCTCTCAGTCGGCTACCATTGCCCACCACGGGGGCGGAAATGGCGCAGCCTGCAAACTTGTTGATGGTGGCGCAGCCCGCAGACTTGTTGATGGTCATGGAAGCATTTGTAAATGATAAATCACCTGTCACAGATCACCAGATTAGGACTTGGACCAGCCAAGATCCTCTGCTGTCCCTAGTAAAAAACTATGTACTGCATGGGAGCTGGGCCAGCATCCCCGTTGAAATGCAACAGCTAATCAAGGCATTCCAGCGGCGAAAGGACGAGCTGTCCATTCAGGCAGACTGCCTGTTTGGGGTAACCGCATGGTGCTACCCAAAAAGGGCAGACAGACGTTCATCTCGGATCTGCACAGCACACACCCGGGTATAGTAATGATGAAAGCGATAGCCAGATCCCACATGTGGTGGCCCGGTATCGACTCTGACTTAGAGTCCTGTGTACGGCAATGCAGCGTGTGTGCTCAGTTGAGCAACGCACCCAGAGAGGCACCATTAAGTTTGTGGTCCTGGTCCTCCAGACCATGGTCGAGGATCTATGTCGACTATGCAGGCCCGTTTCTCGGTAAAATGTTCCTGGTGGTGGATGCTTTTTCAAAATGGATTGAATATGAAATAATGTCGGGAAGCACTGCCACCGCCACCATTGAAAGCCTGAGGGCCATATTTGCCACCCACGGCCTGCCTGACATACTGGTCAGTGACAACGGGCCACGTTTCACCAGTGCCGAATTAAAAAAATTCATGACCCGCAATGGGATCAAGCATGTCACCTCAGCCCCATTTAAACCAGCCTCCAATGGGCAGGCAGAGCGGGCAGTACAAACAATCAAATAGAGCCTTATAAACGAGTCACAGAAGGCTCACTCCAAACCCGCCTGTCCCGAAGACTGCTCAGCTACCGCACATGACCCCACTCACTCACAGGGGTGCCCCCGGCTGAGCTACTCATGAAAAGGACACTTAAAACCAGACTCTCGCTGGTTAACCCAACCTACATGATCAGGTGGAGAGCAAGCGGCAGCAACAAAATGTAAACGATGGTCGCGCCACTGTGTCACGGGAAATTGATCTGAATGACCCTGTGTATGTGCTAAACTATGGACATGGTCCCAAGTGAATCGCGGGCACGGTGATAGCTTAAGAAGGGAGTAGGGTGTCTGTAGTCAAACTAGACAATGGACACATTTGCAGAAAGTAGCTGGACCAAACGAGGCTGCGGTTCACAGACTGCCCTGAACAACCCACAGCAGACACCACCTTTTTCGAGCCCACAACCCACACCCAAAGGATCAACGACACCACCCCGGACCAGGAAATTGAACCCATCACACCCAACAGCCCAGCAAGGCCAGGCTCACCCAGCAGCCCTGCAAGGCCAACAACACGCCAGCCCAGCGAGGGCACAGCCAACACACCAGAACAGACATTTGTACCGAGGCGGTCCACCAGGGAAAGAAAGGCTCCTGACCGCCTCACCTTGTAAATAGTTTTCACTTTGACTTTGGCGGGGAGTGATGTTGTGTATTTATAAAGCATGCATTCCCCTGTTCCGCCACCAGGGAGTGCATCCCCTGAAGTCCTAAGGAATCCCAGCATCCCTTGGGAGCACTGTATATAAGCCGGCCCCTAAGGCCTGTTCCTCACTCTGGAGTGTCTTAATAAAGACTGAGTTCACTGTTACTTTAACCTCCCTGTGTGCAGTCTCATCTGTGTTAGGAACACAATACTTATCATCCAGCTGATCATTAAATGGAGGAATCCGAGAACAGGACGAGGCCATTCGGTCCCTCGAGCGTGTTCCGTTATTTAATCATGTCATGGATGAACTGCACCTCAAACCTATTTATTTGCCTTTGCTCCATATGTCTTTATCTCCTTGCGTCATAAAACTCTGTCAATATCAATCTTTCTACACTGTGAAACTCCATTCACACTTTGCAGGATCCTGATACACTGCTAAATCCCAAACTGGGATGTATATGGGGTCACACAGTGTATCAGGGTCCTGCGAGGTGTGTATGGGGTTTCACAGTGTAGAAAGATTGATATTGACAGAGTTTTATGAGGCAAGGAGATCAAGACATATGGAGCAAAGGCGAGTAAATAGATTTGAGGTGCAGTTCATCCATGACATGATTAAATAACAAAACAGGCTCAAGGGACCGAATGGCCTCGTCCTGTTCTCGGGTTCCTCCATTTAATGATCAGCTGGATGATAAGTATGGGGTTTCACAGTGTATCGGGATGCTGCCAGGTGTGTATGGGGTTTCAGTGTATCAGGATCCTGCCAGGTGTGTATGTCCAGGAACTCCGCTTAACCTTCACATTGATCCATAGCTCGTGATTCCCTTGCCTAATAAAATGCAATCTATATCAGTCTTGCCAGCTTCAATGGACCCAGAATCCACAGCTTTTCTGTGAAAGAGAATTCCACATTTCCATTAGCCTTGTGTACAAGTGTGCTTCCAGATTTCACTGTTTTAACAGTCGAGCTCTGATTGTGAAATTCTAGTCCCTTCTGGATTCTCCCACCAGAGGAAATAGATTCTCTGTAACTACAGCATCGGATCATTTTATAATTCTGAACACATCAATTAATTTTCGCTGCCTGCAGGATACCCTTCAATTTACACACACTGTTCACTTAACAGTCAATTTAATGAGATGGGCTGGTACATTTTAATGTTTTTGTTAGAATGGAGCACTCACACCTTTAAACAAAGATAGACTGAAACAAGCAAGAAAGAGTCTGTGGTGGGAGCGTTCACTTAAAGATTAATATTGGGCGATTTTTGGGACATAGATTCAGGCTGTGTCTCCGGCCTGAGTAAATCCTTAACCCTGGTCACAAAACAGGGGGGGAATGAGTGAGAAAACAGGAAATATTGCAATCTGTGCTGCGGCGTTATCACCACAATCTGTCCTCAAAACACTTTCTACCTTTGGACACTTCCATCCTGGGGAGTGACAAGTGCAGGAGATGCAACACCTGCCCTTTTACCTCCTCGCCACCCACTGGCCAGTATCCCAAACAGTCCTTCCGGGGGAATGAGCCATTTACTTGTATTTATTGCAATTTAGCATCTCGTATTCGCTGCTCACGATGTGGTCCCCTCTATATTGGGAGACCAAATGTAGATGGGGTGACTGCTTTGTGGCACAACTCCATTCATTTAACAGTGAATTTACTGAGATGGGCTTGTCCATATGAATGTTTTGTTATACCTGTAATAGAAAGCTCTCAGCATAAACTAACTATACATTGAAATAAGCAAGAAAGGGGCGATTTATGGCGGGGGAGTTCACAGGAAGACAGATATTGTGGGGAGTTTGGGGCCGCCTCTTCAGGATGTGCCTGCGGCACGAGTGAATCCTTAATCCTGGTTAAAAAACAGGAGAAATGAGAGAGGAAAGGGAAATATCGCAATCTTCCACTCGGAATTATCAACATATCTGCCCTCAATCAGTTTCTCTCTTCAGCTACCTCCATCCAGGGGAGGGTATTTTTATTATTGTCTGATAACCACTCTGAACATGAGGAAAGTTCATCCTTGACACCGCTGACAACACAGGAATGGTGCTTTCTGTATCTAACAATGTGACGGGTGTGTCTGCTGCAGATTTACAATGATAAATGAAACTGGAAAGTCAGTGCTCATTCCCCCAGGCGATTGATGCTCGGATAGTTTAATTCAGGGTGTAGTTGAGTATTTAAAATTAACACTCAACACCAGGTCTGGGTTTGAAGATTCAAGTAATCTTTAATTTCTTGCAAGGGAGAGACAAGTCTGCAGTCAACCTGTTGCTGAGCTGTCCTCACTGGCTCTCCCTGAACAAAGAAAACACAGGGTTTTTATACATTCCTCGGCCTATAATGACCTGACATTCAATTCATGAGACATACATTGATTTGAATGGTCAAAACCCCTGTCACTCAAAGTAAAGGTACAATCCTGACCACACCTGTCTCCAGTACTTTTCCATAAACTTCACTGTGCCCCAAGAGTTCATTAGCACATTGGAATGTTATCTTATCTCTCTTGCATTGACCATGTAGAGTTTTTCCAATGTGTCACTTTTGACCCCTTGCCCTGTTGCTGCTCCTCTGGGCTTCCTGTCACTCAACAGTCAGCGGGTGTCCTCAGGTTACACAATTTGTAACAATTAATCATCCTGACATGTTTTTTTCCCTTTAAACACCTTTAGAAAGTTGACCACTACAAAAGCCTATGTCAGCTCGTTTTAATTCCGAGATCCATTGTTAACCCTTTAATTATAACAGAGCTCAATAGCCCCACTTCAAGTCTTCCCTTTTGGTACTTGGCTACCCAGCCCAAGATTGCCAACCTAATTCGACTTCATCCTGCATCCCCTGCTCCATTCTGTGGTGATCAGCCACGCGATTTGGGGGACTCGGGATGTGACCTACATCTCAAAGTATTTCAGGATACTCGGCTAACAACTTTCGTGGTTCCATAATTAAAGCTTTTACTTTCCTCCTCCGTTGCCTCTTTCTGCATGCCATGCATAACCCAACTCCCCATCCGACAGCTAGCCCTATCTGTATGATCACCAATACGTGAGATAATATACGAATCCACGGATGGATATTCACATTCATTCCCCAATTCCATACATGTTCCCACCCTTGAGTGTCTTTCAGGGTTTCTTCAATCTTCCAAAATTTCATGATAACAACGTATGCTTTTCTCAATGTCCTTTTTCAATTGCGTCAAATGTTCTTTGAGACGGGGAATGTCTTGCCAACTTGATATGTCATATTGTTCCTTTTCACCGTCCCATCTCGGGTTGTTTGAAGTGATGTTCTCAATGCATTCCTCTCTTTGTGGTAATAGGTATCGATGGCCTAGGTTGACCATAGCTTTAGACATGAAACAGAAATTAGATTGTGGGATCGCACATATGACATGACAATGCTTGTACTCATTTTCCTTTGTAGATATGCAGTACTTCCCATCATCCCAGGCTGCCACCTCAGTCCCTCCTTGACTAAGGGGCTGATTTCCAACATGCGATTAACTGTCTGAGTGAACCCGCACGCTATACGTCGCCCTCCTTCTATGGGGTTTGCACACACTATCACATCCAAATATTGCGTGCAGCCATCGGTATGCACCCCTTGAAAGGTGCCACTGAGTTTTATCGCATAAGTGGGTGTATCATGGAACTGATACACGGGATTGGCCTTGTATTTCGCCTATGTTCTGTACTGCCCAGAGGTTCGGCATCTGTACCCTCTATTTGTGGAATAACTAGAACCATATCTATTTCAATTCTCTGGTAATATAATTACTTTGGGACAAGAACACTTGTGTTGTCCTACAAATACCCTAGAGAGAGTAATACCATTCTTAGTCCATTTGGACAACTGCTCATTACTTATCCAATCGGGTATTTCCTGTTTCATCTGGCTTACATTGTATCAGATGTTTCCTAGTAACCATGTGCCGTACATTGCACATACAAGTCCTTTATGTGTTTCTTGGGTTAGATCAGTCGCACACTTATCGTATTGATAGTTTGGGCATGAGGCTCTCAGATTTCCTCGACTTGCAGCATTTGTCTGGCGACCTTGTTCCTGGTTTCTGACAACTGCAAAATCAGATCGTTTCCCTTTAGTAAAAGGGTTCTCAAATTTTGGGCTAAGTCTTGAACTTCTTGGACTATACTGGCTATGTCAAATGTATTAACAGTTGCCATCCTCGCCGCATACTGACAGTGTGTGTCGGTTGTTGTTGGACAATAGATAACATAAAAACCACAGTCTCGTGGTTCATTGTCAGACTATCTCGATCATATGTACCGTAAGTACCACCTCAGCGTCTAGCCATTGTGATCCCCTGTTCCCCATTTCGCTTAATGCCCATTATACTTGGTCCTCAATTGGCCCAATTAACTAGCCAAATTCATTATATCTTCCCTTTGGCAGTTACACTTTTAACTCCTTTCTCACAGTGATATTTACTTGCCTACACAAATAATTACTGAATAAAACTCGTGCCCCAAGTCTCACTATTTGGACTGGGCTAATACAAAAAGTTCCTGTCGCAATGGGACAAGTCAGGTTGGTGTCGTACTGGTATTCCCGGTGTATGGTGCTGACACAATATTTAGGACCGAGATGAGGAGGAATTTCTTCACCCAGAGAGTGGTGAACCTGTGGAATTCTCTACCACAGAAAGTTGTTGAGGCCAATTCACTAAATATATTCAAAAAGGAGTTAGATGAAGTCCTTACTACTAGGGGGATCAAGGGGTATGGTGAGAAAGCAGGAATGGGGTACTGAAGTTGCATGTTCAGCCATGAACTCATTGAATGGCGGTGCAGGCTAGAAGGGCCAAATGGCCTACTCCTGCACCTATTTTCTATGTTTCTATATCCTACTATCTCTAACAGGGTGAAGTAATGATGTAATTCTGTTCCTGTAACTGACACTCATGCCACCGGGTACACCTGTACCAACCTTCTGACTTGGCACAGAGTCTTAGTAAGTTGATAAGTGGACATTGCCCTCGGTCTTGATCAGTTACCCAGAAAGAGAGCTTTCCCTCCAATATGCTGCAGGTTTCCTTGGGCTTGTTCCACTAACCAAGATCCATACATTACTTTGAGCCATTTCATTGAAGACGATTTGTTCCCCTTCTATAATCTGATTTACCCCCTTTTTAGCATTAAACTAGTTGCAACATATCAAACAGGCCTCACCGCCTTCTGTTATGATTCTCCCCACTAGTCTGGACACCATTCTTGTCAAGGTACGATCAAGCCCATCACTCTCCCTGAATTCAGTGCAGGTTGTACTGGCCGTCTTCCAAACTCCCTTGCTCATTCTCCCATGTAGCCGCGCTAAAAGTCTCAGTAATTCCAATATTAAACTTCCCAATGCCTCTTGGAAAAGGGGAAGACAGCCACAGCCAAACAAAAACAGTCGCTCATGTTTTCCTAAAACTTTACTGAAACATCAAAGAGAAACACGAGAACAGTAAGAAAGAAACATGATCTTCCCTTTTCTTTTGATTCAGTCATAACTATTTATCCATTATTCTTAAATCAATTTTCAATTTCTGATCCCTATATCTCCTCTAAACCTCCCTTCAATTACTTTAAACCTATGCCCTCTGACCTCTCCGCCAAGGGAAACAGGACCTTCCCATCACTCTATCCAGGCCCCACCTAATTTTATACACCTCAATAAAGTCTCCCCTCAGGCCTCCTCTGTTCCAAAGAAAAGAGACCCAGCATCTCTAATCTTTCCACACAGCCAAAATTCTCCATCCATGCAACATTCTTGTAAATCTCCTCTACACCCTTTCCACTGCAATCGCATCTTTCCTGTAATGTGGTGACCCAACTAGAGTTCAAGCATCACATCTCTGCTCCTGCATTCCATGCTTCGACTAATAAAGGCAAGTATTCCACATGCCTTCTTAATCACCTTATCTACTTGGCCTGCTAGCTTCAGGGATCTGTGGACATGCACTCCAAGGTCCCTTTGTTCCTCTACACTTTTCAGTGTCATACCATTTAATGTTTGTTTTATAATCTGCAGCATAATCTGTTGCCCCTGTAGTTTTTAGCACTTTTTGCTGTTAAATGCCTACAATTCATGGTTTGGATTCCCACTGAACATCTCCTTTTAGAATTGCTTCCTGCTTTTTTTTTTAAATGGTCATTGTAGCAACTAACTTCGACCCCTCATTTCTTGCATTACAAAGAGCCTCTCTCTCCCTACATTTCACACTATGTTTGTCAGTCTGTTACAGTTATAACAGACTTCTGGTGTCCTATCCCCCACCCCCCACAGTTTCTCATTGATGGGGGCTGCTGGCAGTTGTTTCTTTTTATGCGTCCTGATGGATGCTGTCGTGATCACACTGTCAGTTTATTTGATCACTTTCTCAGTCAATAGTCTGGTCCATTTACTTAATTCATAATACGCACGAGTGACTAAAACGAGAGCGTCCTCCCCTCCTTGTTTCTTTTCCGACTCCCACCATTTTCTTTGTTCAACGGGTGGGTGGTCTGGTTTCCAATTTTGTTTAATCATTATTTCAATTAGTTTTCGATTTTTGTCTGCTAGGTACCGTGTCAGAGACCTCTCTGGTCCCCACTCGAGTTTCTCACTTCCCATGGCTATAGGTTGCCAGCAGTATGTCCCTTACTTACTTGCCCTGAGTGAGACTAATACGTGCAACCTATTGGTTGTCAGCGGTACGTCCCTTACTTACTTATTCCTCATGAGTGAGACCATTACTTGCAACCTTATCAATTATCAATCGCAATGTTACACAGACACACTTCTATATATCCGACCACAATTGTTTCACCTGGGATCTTCCACTGACTACTTGAAGTCTCGGCCAGACCTGCAGATTCGGATCTCTCAGGCAGTTGACACCAGACAGATTTCTACCCTTGTCCTAACTGTGCATGGTAATTAAAGCATATTCACGTCTTTGACATGGCTTCCAGCTGCTGGTATCCATTGCCCGCAGCACCAATTGTAGTGGAGTATTTAAATTGAACAGTCAACACTAGGTCTGGATTCGAAGATTCAAGTAGTTTTTAATTTCTTGTGAGGGAGAGTCATGTCTGCAGTCAACCTGTTGCTGAGCTGTCCTCACTTGCTCTCCCTGAACAAAGAAAATACCAGGTTTTTGTACAGTTCCTCGGCCTATAATGGCCAGACATTCAATACATGAGACATACATTGATTTGAATGGTCAAAACCCTTGTCACTCAAAGTAAAGGTACAATCCTGACCATGCCAATCTCCAGTACTTTTCCATAAACCTCACTGTGTCCCACAAGTTCATTAGCACATTGGAATATTATCTGATCTCTCTTGGCTTAACCAGATGGAGTTTTTACATTATGTCACTTTTGACCCCTTGCCCTGTTGCTGCCCCTCTGGGTTTCCTGTGGTTCAACAGTTGGGCCTCCTGTAATTGTCCTCAGGTTACACAGCTTGTAACAATTAATCATTCTGACATGTTATTTCCCTTTAAACACCCTTAGAAAGTTGACCACTACAAAAGCCTATGTCAGCTCATTTTAAATCCGAGATCCATTGTTAACCCTTTAATTATAACAGAGCTCGATTGCCCCACTTCAGACATTAAACTGATGCTCCGTCTAGCCCCTAAGTTGGACGTAAAATATCCCATGGCCACGATTCTGAGGAAGAACAGATGGAGTTCTCCCCGGTGTCCTGGACAATGTGTATCCCTCAACTAACATCACTGAGAACAGACTACCTTGTCATCATTACATGGTTGTTTGTGGGATCTTGCTGTGCACACATTGGCTGCTGCATTTTCTACATTACAACTCCTCTCCATGCACCATCACCCCAACTCCTCTTTCACCACCACCCTCCAACCCCTCTTTCATCCCTACTCTCCAAACTCTCACCCTAACTTCTCTTTCACCTCTACTCTCAAACCCCTCCTCATCTTCCATTCACTTCAATTGAAAAGAAATAAACAGGTTGTACCAGAGAGGATTTGAAATGTATTTCCAACAGATTCTAGATGTTCTTAGAGTTGGGATCTTTCTCTATCACTCGAGGAGTTAGATAATAGACTTTCTCCTGTGAATATAGAGCTGGTTTATTGGCTGTGATGTGTTTACTTGTTCATCTTGTTGACTCTAAACCATTGCCAATTATTTGATGTGATCTGTTTACTGGTATGTATTTAAAAAAATATACACTTGGAATGGATTCAAATTTAAATTGAACCCAGGTTTGCAGGCATGATGCTCCATTCACACATCGAAGGTGAGAGAGATGCTATGGGGCTCATGCTAAGCCCAGTAGCTGAAAGTGATTAACAGACTGGGTTTTGTGTTTAGTGATCCCGGGGGTGTTACCAATACTTTCCCTGGATACCAAGGCTAGGAGAGGCACTCTGGGAGGTATGGGGAACTGGGACTTGTCCCTGAGAGATATCGAAGGTATGAGAACTGAACTAATCAAAAATTGTAGTAGAGAAAATAGGTTCAGGAGTAGGCCATTTGGCCCTTCGAGCTTGCACCACCATTCAATAAGACCATGGCTGATTATTCACCTCAGTACCCCTTCCCTGCTTTCTCTCCATACCCCTTGATCCCTTTAGCCTTAGGGGCCATATCGGACTCCCTCTTGAATATATCCAATGAATTGGCATCAACAACTCTCTGTGGTCGGGAATTCCACAGGTTAACAACTCTTTGAGTGAAGAAGTTTCTCCTCATCTCAGTCCTAAATGGCTTACCCCTTATCCTTAGACTATGTCCCCTGGTTCTTGACTTCCCCAACATCGGGAACATTCTTCCTGCATCTAACCTGTTCAGTCCCGTCAGAATTTTATATATTTCTATGAGATCCCCTCTCATCCTTCTAAACTCCAGTGAATACAGGCCCAGTCAATCCAGTCTCTCCTCATATGTCAGTCCTGCCATCCCGGGAATCAGTCTGGTGAACCTTCGCTGCACTCCCTCAATAGCAAGAATGTCCTTCCTCAGATTAGGAGACCAAAACTGAACACAATATTCCAGGTGAGGCCTCACTAAGGCCCTGTACAACTGCAGTAAGACCTCCCTGCTCCTATACTCAAATCCCCGAGCTATGAAGGCCGACAAACCATTTGCCTTCTTCACTGCCTGCTGTACCTGCATACCAACTTTCAATGACTGATGAACCATGACACCCAGGTCTTGTTGCACCTCCCCATTTCCTAATCTACTACCATTCAGATAATATTCTGCCTTCGTGTTTTTGCCACCAAATTGGATAACCTCACATTTATCCACATTATACTGCATCTGCCACACGTTTGCCCACTCAGCTAACCTGTCCAAGTCACCCTGCAGCCTTTTAGCATCCTCCTCACAGTTCACACCATCACTCAGCTTCGTGTCATCTGCAAACTTGGAGATATTACACTCAATTCCCTCATCCAAATCATTAATGTATAAATAGCTGGGGTCCCAGCACTGAACCCTGCGGCACCCCACTAGTCATTGCCGCCATTCTGAAAAGGACCCGTCTATCCCAACTCTCTGCTTCCTGTCTGCCAACCAATTCTCTATCCACGTCAGTACATTACCCCCAATACCATGTGCTTTAATTTTGAACACCAATCTCTTGTGTGGGACCTTGTCAAAAGCCTTTTGAAAGTCCAAATACACCACATCCACTGGTTCTCCCTTGTCCACTCTACTAGTTACATGCTCAAAAAATCCTAGATTTGTCAAGCAGGATTTCCCTTTCATAAATCCATGCTGACATGGACTGATCCCGTCACTGCTTTCCAAATGTGCTGCTATTTCATCTTTAATAATTGATTTCTACATTTTCCTCACTACTGATGTCAGGCTAACCAGTCTATAATTACCCATTTTCTCTCTCCCTCCTTTCTTAAAAAGTTGTGTTACATTAACTACCCTCCAGTCCATAGGAATCGATCCAGAGTCGATAGACTGTTGGAAAATGATCACCAATGCATCCACTATTTCTAGGGCTACTTTCTTAAGGACTCTGGGATGCAGACTATTAGGCCCCGTGGATTTATCGGCCTTCAATCCCATCAATTTCCCTAAAACACTTTCCTGCCTAATAAGGATTTCCTTCAGTTCCTCCTTCTCACTAGATCCTCGATCCCCTAGTATTTCTGGAAGGTTATTTGTGTCTTCCTTCGTGAAGACAGAACCAAAGTATTTGTTGAACTGGCCCGCCATTCCTTTGTTCCCCATTATAAATTCATCTGAATCTGACTGCAAGGAACCTACATTTGTTTTCACTAATATTTTTCTCTTCACATATCTATAGAAGCTTTTGCAGTCAGTTTTTATGTTCCCAGCAAGTTTCCTCTCATACTCTATTTTCTCCCTCCTAATTAAACCCTTTGTTCTCCTCTGCTGTATTACAAAATTCTCCCAGTCCTCAGGTTTGCTGCTTTTTCTGGCCAATTTATATTCCTCTTTCTTGGATTTAACACAATCCTTAATTTCCCTTGTTAGCCATGGTTGAGCCACCTTCCCCGTTTTATTTTTTACTCCAGACAGGAATGTACAATTGTTGAAGTTCATCCATGTGACCTTTAAATGTTTGCCATTGCCTATCCACCATCAACCCATTAAGTATCACTCGCCAGTCTATTCTAGCCAATTCACGTCTCATAGTATTAGGCAGTCCCTCGTATCGAGGATGACTTGCTTCCACACTAAAAAGGGATGAGTTCACAGGTGTTTCAATGAGGGACCTGACATTCTAGGTCCCGAAGTACAGATTGAAGCGTGGAAGATGCCTGTGTGTGGATTCTTTTAACATGGAGTGGCCGTTGCACACCAGCCACCACACGGGCTTGACAGAGCTAGGTCTTGATCCAATGGCAAGGGTTAACCAAGATGACCAGAGACCAAGCTCTGCTGCACAGACCCAGTGTGCACACATGCTCCTACTATCCATAGATCGCAGTGTGGGCTGGCCCATGCTGCCCCTGGGGCCTCGCCTCTCCTGGGCCCTGATCACAATGCTCCTGGGCCCCGATCTCTTACCACTCCTCCATCCTGATCAAAAATGGAGCAGTCAGAAACAGGACATCAATTAGTCTCCTCTTATCTTGGAGACATCAAATATCGACACACTGTTATTTGAAATATCAAAATACTAAACTCCAGCCTAGTTGAAGGGTTATTATCAGCAGAAACAAACACCAACTAACAGAATGAACATAATCAGTAGAATGTGAATAACAGCAGCAACAGCAGCAGAATCCAAACTCTGCAGTCACTTGTGAACTCGCTGGTGTCTCAGCAGGTTGGATGACCGAATGAATCCCTTCCCACACTCAGAGCAGGTGAACGGTCTCTCCCCAGTGTGACATCGCTGGTGTGTCAGCAGGCTGGATGACTGAGTGAAGCCCTTCCCACACATGGAGCAGGTGAACGGCCTCTCCCCAGTGTGAACTCGCTGGTGTGTCAGCAGGTTGGATGACTGAGTGAAGCCCTTCCCACACACAGAGCAGGTGAACGGCCTCTCCCCAGTGTGAACTCGTTGGTGTTTCAGCAGGGTGGATGACTGAGTGAAACCCTTCCCACACTCAAAGCAGGTGAATGGCTTGTCCCCAGTGTGAACTCGCTGGTGTCTCACCTGGTGGGATGAACAAGTGAATCCCTTCCCACACACGGTGCAGGTGAACGGCCTCTCCCCAGTGTGAACTCGCTGGTGTGTCAGCAGGTTGGATGACTTAGTGAATCCCTTCCCACACACGGAGCAGGTGAACGGCCTCTCTCCAGTGTGACTGCGTCGATGAATTTCCAGCTCAGATGGGGAAATGAAGCCCTTCCCACAGTCTCCACATTCCCACGGTTTCTCCGTGATGCGGGTGTCTTTGTGTCTCTCCAGGTTGGACGATCAGTTGAAGCCTCGTCCACACACACAGAACACGTGTACAGATTCTCCCTGCTGTGAATGGTGCGATGTTTTTTCAGGCTGTGTAACTGGTTAAAGCTCTTTCCACAGTCAGTGCACTGGAATACTCTCACTCGGGTGTGTGTGTCTTGGTGCTTTTCCAGTCACACTGATGTTTGAAATCTTTTCCCACAGACAGAACAGACAAACATTTCTCCTTCCACATTCAAAGGCCGATGATATTCAGGTCCTGAGGAACCGAGTGACTCCGTCAGATCTTGACGTGTTTAGTTTGAGTTTCCTGTCTGCAAATCCTCCCCTTCTAATACCTGTAAAAGGAGATTACAGAACTCATCACTGTTAGTACAAGACAGAAATTCAGAACAGACAATTCTAGATTCTATGGAACATTCTTTCCTCTCTTGTTCATCCAAAGCTGTAAATCCCCGTCCCATACACTATTCCTCCTCCCTGTCCTGAAATCCAAACACATCGCACGTCTCAAGACAGTTTATTGTCCGCTCCCAGTTTTCACCATCAACTCTGGCTGGGTTCAGTTCTGCACTCACTGGTTCCCCTTCCTCTCCTCCGAAGGTGCTGACTCTGGCTGGGTTCAGTTCTACATTCCCTGGTACCCCTCTCTCTCCTCCCCTGAAGGTGCTGACTCTGGCTGGGCTCAGTTTTACACTCACTCGTTCTCCTCCCCTGAAGGTGCTGACTCTGGCTGGGTTCAGTTCTACATTCACTGGTTCCCCTCTCTCTCCTCCCCTGAAGGTGCTGACTCTGGCTGGATTCTGTTCTACATTCACTGGTTCCCCTCCCTCTCCGCTCCTGTAGGTACTTACTCTGGCTGGGTTCAGTTCTACACTCACTGGTTCCCCTCCCTCTCCTCCCCTGAAGGTGCTGACTCTGGCTGGGCTCAGTTTTACACTCACTCGTTCTCCTCCCCTGAAGGTGCTGACTCTGGCTGGGTTCAGTTCTACACTCACTGGTTCCCCTCCCTCTCCTCCCCTGAAGGTACTGACTCTGGCTGGGTTCAGTTCTACACTCACTGGTTCCCCTCCCTCTCCTCCCCTGAAGGTGCTGACTCTGGCAGGGTTCAGTTCTACACTCACTGGTTCCCCTCCCTCTCCGCCCCTGTAGGTACTGACTCTGTCTGCGTTCAGTTCTACACTCACTGGTTCCCCTCCCTCTCCGCCCCTGTAGGTACTGACTCTGGCTGGGTTCAGTTCTACACTCACTGGGCACCTGAAATAAAACAGAAAATAATGGAAATGCTCGGGCAGCATCTATGGAGAAAAACAGAGTTAACGTTTCAGGTCATGTTCCTTTCATCAGAACTGGAAAAAGTTAGAGATGTAACAGGTTTTAAGTAAGTGCAGAGGCAGGGAAAGAGGGGAGGGGCGGAAAGACAGGAGTGATTAAATGACAAAAGGGCAGGTGTTGCATTTCCTATTTTAATGTAGGCAAAAGGAGATGGTAATGGGCCAAGAAACAAAAGATGGTCTAGAGGGGGTATAAATGGCAAAAGGAGAATCATTCCCAACAGCTGCTGTACTAAAAAATGGGAGCAGTGGTTATGAAGTGAAATTGTTGAACTCAATGTTGAGTCCGGAAGGTAAAGTGCCTAATCGAAAGATGAAATACTGTGCCTCGTGCTTCATTAGAACAGTGGAGGAGACCGAGGATGGAGAGGTCAGAGTGGGAGTGGTCCGGAGAATTAAAATAACAAGCGACCGGAAGCTTCGGGTCACGCTTGCGACTCAACGGAGGTGATGCTTAATGCGATGACCCAATCTATGTTTGGTCTCTCCAATGTAGAGGAGACCGTTTTGTGAGCAGTGAATACAGTAAATTCAAAGCAGTACAGGTTGCCCCTACCTTATTCGGCAACCTCGGGACCTGGCCTGTGCCGGATGAGGAATTTTGCCGAATGGCGGGGGGGGGGGGGGCGGGGATGGTGGTGAGGGGGAGGGGAGGAAGGGAGAGGGGGGAGGGGAGGAAGGGAGAGGATGGTGGCCTGAGCAGGCCCCGAAGAGTTAGCGGGCCAACGGGCCTCAAAGAATCAGCGAGCCCCGAAGAGTCAGCCTGACCCCCCCCGGAGGGAGTGCTGTGGGGAGGAGCGGTCAGCCAGAGGACTTTGGCTGCAGGAGTTCCAGCAGGGCGACAAGGAGGATGCAGTCAATCGAGGAGAAAGATTATATTGGTGAGTAGGATTTTGATGGGTCGTGTTCTGCCACCTGGTGGCCGGGAATGGTGCCGGACGAGGGGTGGTGCCGGATAACGGAATCCTGGATAAGAGGTTCAACCTATACAAGTAAATCACTGTTTCACCTGGAAGGAGTGTTTGGGGCTCTGGACAGTGGGAAAAGAGGAGGTGAAAGGGCAGGTGTTATATTTCCTATTTTAATGTAGGAAATGCAGCAGCCAATTTGTGCACAGCAAGCTCCCACAAACAGCAATGTGATAGTGACCAGATAATGTATTTTAGTGATGTTGATTGAAGGATATATATTGGCCAGGATGCCGAGGTAACTCCCCATCTCTTCTTCGAAATAGGGCCATGGGATCTTTTAAATCTACCCGAGAGAGCAGACGGAGCCTCGGTTTAACATTTCATCCAAAAGCTAACACGTCTGACAATGCAGCGCTCCCCCAGTGCTCCACTGGAGTGTCAGCCGCACTTTAGTGCTCAAGACTCTGATGTGGGACTTGAACAGCTCGGAGCACAAGGGGCCAAATCTGGGGCCCTACTGTTGCAATTCTGTGGGCTGTAAACCGTAACCCAGCACTTACCAGCGCCTTCAGGAGAGATACTGAGAAAGCCCCCATGTGCAGGGTGAGAATAAAATCAATGAGTCAATGATTTTCTCTCCCGGTCACTGGGACCCTGAAGCCCCGCCCACTCCTTGTTGTTGATGGAGCCCACCCACGGGTGCGTTACTCCCTCGCACCCCGCCATTTCCTACCCACTAAAGAATTACCCGTCTGTCCACTTGCGGCCTATCTCTGCGCACCGAACACCGCACCGCGCATGCTCCAAACCCAGGCGGATGCCGCGCCTGCGCGCTGGGCTCCTGTCGTCTGGGTGCAGCACATTCTCCTCCGCAGGGAATGCTGGGTAATCACCTCTCCATTGAATGGCCACATTAGTGAATAGAACAGGATTTACTGTGATTACGTTGAGCACTGAACAATGTTCAATATGGCAGTTATTGTTTCTGATGATCTTAATAACTCCTATACCCGAGCTGGAGATTAATATTCTGTATAAATATTGAATAAATTATTTGTTTCAGACACAGTGTGTCGAATATTTGATTTCACCATGATAAGAGACGAATTGATGTTCTGTTACCGACTGTTCCCAGACTTGTCTTACTCTAGGTTATTTCAGTTCTCAACTAGTTCGCCTTCTACCATATCAAACCCCAAGCCTGTTCCATTTGAGTACATGGCTTGTCGGTGTCATTGACTGAAATCATTTTACACTTATTTGAAGTTCCTTTGAACCACCCCATTATATAACTATATTACATAAGATGTGAAATCATTTACTTTCTGTATAATTTATCATTTTTTGATCCGCTTTCGTAAAAATCCTCCACACACATTGCATATGACAGGGGACGAGAGAGGGAAACCAGTCACCATTTCTCCTTCATTTACAGAGGCTCCCTGACCAGTCATCATTTCTCCTTTGTTTACAGATGCTCCCTGAGCATTCACCAGCTCTCCTTCGTTTACGCTCCCTGACCAGTCCATGTTTCTCCTTCATTTGCCGACATTCCCCAACGAGTCACCAATTCTCCTTCATTTACAGATGCTCCCTGGTCAGTCAGCATTTCTCCTTCATTTACAGACACTCCCTGACCACTCCCCATTTCTCCTCCATTTACAGACTTCCCCTGACAAGTCGCCGCTTTGTGGACCTTTCTGTTGTGCCTTTAAACAAATGAAACTCTGGTGTGGAGCAAACATTGCAATATTTGGTGGTGAAATGGATTCATTCAGGACAGACAGCAGGAATCATGTCAGGAAATAAGTAGTGAGAAAGGAAATTCGGTGGATGCTGTGTAGATGGATTGTCAAAAGGTGCCGGACAGGAGGCTTGTTGATCAAATTAAGGCTCACGGTATTAAAGGGAGTGGGGCAGCCTGGATATGAAGTTGTGTAAAGGGCAGAAAACAGAGAGTAGCGGTTAATGGATGTTCAGACTGAAGGGATGTAAACAGTGGTGTCCCCCAGGGTCAGTGTTGGGACCATTGCTCTTCTTAATATTGAGAAATGATCTGGACTTGGGTATATGCCTCGGCTAATAAAGATAAGTATCCCATATGCCTTAACCACCTTATCTACCTGTCCTGATGTCTACAGATCCCTGAAGGTATGCACTCCAAGGTCCCTCTGTTCCTCTACACTTCTCAGTATCCTACCATTTATTGTGTATTCGCTTGCATTGTTAGCCCTTCCTAAATGCAATGGCTGACATTTCTGCAAATCGAATTCCATTTGCCACTGCTCTGCCCACTTGACTAGTACATGGATATCCATTGAAACATACAAGATTCTGAAGGGGATTGACAGGGTAGTTGTGGAGAGGTTGATTCCCCTAGCTGGTGTGTCTAGAACTAGGGGGCACTGTCTTAGGATAAGGGGTAGGCCATTTAAGACAGAGATGAGGAGGAATTTCTTCATTCGGAGGATTGTGAATCTTTGTAATTCTCTGCCCCAGAGGGCTGTAGATGCTGTCTCTGAGTATATTCAAGGTCGAGATAGATAGATTTTTGGTCTCTCGGGAAACGAAGGGATATAGAGATCAGGGGGAAAGTGTAGTTGAGGTCGATGATCAGCAATGATCATATTGAATGGCTGAGCGGGCTCGAGGGGCTGTGTGGCCTACTCCTGCTACTATTTCTTATGTTCTTATGTTGACATCCAGAGGACGCTAGATTTATTAGTCCCACCCTTTTTCTTAATGGAACAATACCTGCTCTGAACCCTCACTATCTCCTCCTTGAATGCATCCCACTGCTCTGACACTGATTTACCTTCAAGTAGTTGTTTCCAATCCACTTTGGCTAAATCACATCTCAGCTTGGTAAAATTAGCTTTTCCCCAGTTGAAAACTTTTATTCCTGGTCTATCTTTGTCCTTTTTCATAACTATCCTAAATCTAACTGAATTATGATCACCAGCACCAAAATGCTCTCCCACCGATACCCCTTCCACCTGCCCAGCTTCATTCCCTAACACTTAGTCCAGAACCGCCCCCTCTCTTATTGGGCTGACTATGTACTGGCTAGAAAAGTTCTCCTGAAAGCATTTTAAGAATTCTGCTCCCTCTGCACCTGTCACACTAAATCTATCCCAGTTAATATTAGGGTAGTTGAAATCCCCTACTATTACTGCCCTATTGTTTTTGAACTTGTCAGAAATGTGCCTACATATTTGCTCTTCTGTCTCCCTCTGACTGGGGGTCGATAGTACATCCCCAGCAGTGTGATTGCACCTTCCTTGTTCTTCAATTCATCCCATTATGGCCTCATTTAATGACCCCTCTAACATATCATCCATCCTCAATATTGCAATGCACCCTCCTTTTTTTATCCCCCCTCTCTATCTCGTCTTAAAACCCTGTAACCAGGAATGTTGAGCTGCCATTCCTGCCCTTCTTTCAGCCATGTCTCACTAATAGCTATAATATCATACTCCCACGTGTCTGTCTGTGCCCTCAGCTCATCTGCCCTAATCCCCAGACTCCTTGCATTGAAGAATATACCATTTAGCATTGCCAAACCCCCGTTTCTAGCTGTTGTTTCCTCTGCCATCCAAACTCGCTTTTAAATTTCTGCCTCCCATTCCAGCTTTTCTTCTCTCCCTTCTGAATCTACTCTCAGGTTCCCATCCCCCTGCCAAGCTAGTTTAAACCCTCCCCAACAGCAGTAGCAAACTCCACAGTGAGGATATTGGTCCCAGTCCTGTTGAGGTACAATCTGTCCAGCTTGTACAGGTCTCACCTCCCTCAGAAAGGTCCCAAAGCCTCAGGAATCTAAAGCCTTTCCCTCCTGCACCATCTCTCCAGCCATGCATTCATCTGCTCTATCTTCCTATTTCACTAGCACGTGACACCGGGTATAATCAGGATATTATGACCTTTGAGGTGCAGCTTTTTAATCTCTTTCCTAGCTCCCTAAAATCTGCCTATAGGACCTCATCCCACTTTCTACCTAGGTCATTGGTGCCGATATGGACCACGACCTCTGGCTATTCACCTTCCCCCCACCTCCCTCAGAATGTCCTGCAGCTATTCAGTGACAACCTTGACCCTGGCATCAGAGAGGCAACATACCATCCCTGGAGTCACGTCTGCAGTCGCAGAAGCGCCTGTCTGTTCCCCCAACTATCGAATCCTCGACCACTAGTGCTCTTCCACTCTTCTTCCTTCCGTCCTGTGCAGCTGAGCCACCCGTGGTGCCGTGGACTTGGCACTGGCTGTACGCCCCAGAGCAACCGTCGTGCTCACCAGTACTTTCCAGACTGAAAACCGGTTGGCGAGTCAGGGGACTCCTGCCCTAACTGCCTGGTCCTCCTTGTCTGTCTGGTGGTCACCCATTCCCTCTATGCCTGCAAACTCTTAAGCTGTGGGGTGAACAGCTCCTGAAACGTGCTATCCACGAAGTTCTCAGTCTCGCGGATGCATTGCAGTGACGACAGCCGCCGCTCAAGTTGCTCTAGCTGGCGACACTTCCCACACATGTGGTCGTCCAGGCCACGAGAAACATCCAGGACTTTCCACATGGCACAGGATGTGCATTCCATGCGACTGAGCTGCCCTACCAGGCCCGGATAGAAATTCTGAACAATCAGTTCTAGTTTCTCTGGAGCGTTCTTTCCTCTCTTATTCCTCCTAAGCTGTAGAATTAGTCCCACTCCTCTCATAACCCTACAAATCTTTACAATTCAAATATTTATCTCTTTTGAAAGTAACTAGTGAATCTGCTTCTACCACCCTGTCAGGCAGTGCATTCTGGGCCATGACAACTCACTGCTTAATTTCCCCCCACATGTAGCATCTGGTTCATTTGCCAACCCCCTAAAATCGATGTCCTCTGGTAACCGACCCTTCTGCCACTCAAAATTGTTTCTCCTCATTATAGAATCATAGAAATTTGGCCTTTGAGACCATTTTGGCCCATCGTGTCGGTGCCGACCGACAAATAGCTATCCAGCCTAATCCCACTTTCCAGCTCTAGGTCCGTAGCCTTGTAGGTTACGGCACTTCAAGTGCACATCTAAGTACTTTTTAAATGTGGTGAAGGTTTCTGCCTCTACCACATTGTCAGGCAGTGAGTTCCAGACCCCCACCACCCTCTGGGTGAAAACATTTCCCCCCAAATCACCTCTAAACCACCTAGCAATTACTTTAAATCTATGCCTCCTCATTGTTGACCCCTCTGCTGAGGGAAATAGGTCCTTCCAATAACTCTATCTATGCCCCTCATAATTTTATACACCTCAATAATATTTTCCCTCGGTCTCCTCTATTCCAAAGAAAACAAACCCAGCCTATTAAGAGGTGGGCTGGAGGAGGTAACAAGATAGGGAGGGGCGAGATCTTGGAGGGATTTGAACAAGAGAATGAGAATTTTAAAGGTTGATGCAACCAGCCATCTCCCCCAGTGCAGAATGTGACTCACTGCTACCAGGAAGGATGTTACTTTAACTACTACAGATGTATAGTGAGGGGAAATCATTCTCTGTACCTTTAACTAACAGCGACATAGAAAGAGGGAAATGAATGATCTTTAAACACCTGGTCCACTTAGCACTGAAGTGTCTGAAACTCATAATAGGAACTCCAGGAAATCAAAATACTGAAAAATGTTAAACTGTTTGGTTGATAAAAGAAATCTTGATTAAACTTTTAAAAGATAAATAATTTAACAGAGGTTCACACTGACTCACCTGACAGGCCAATTCAGGATCCACCCCTCAAGCACCGCGATTGGTTACAGAACACACTGCTCCCTGGGCCCGCCGGCCTCTGAGCTCTCTTCCTGTTGGTTCTCAAGGCAATCAATCACCTCTCGCCAACATTACACTGCCAGATGAAGTTGAGGCGCTCAGAGGAAGAAACAAAATGAGGCCATGAATCTGAGTTAAGAAATAAAATTAGAGAAGCATGATTAAATTTATAAACAAAACTATTTAAAGTTAAATCAAATGAATTGTTGCAATGAATATATTCCTTTTGCACCAAGTGGGAAACAAGTGATGTCTGGGCTGTGCAGAGTGTCTGTGCCCGGTTACACAGCGTGTCCCTGGCTCACCGCTCCAAATACACATGTTTCAGCTCACATCCAACTGACTGGATAAACTTCGCCCATCTAAACCCCATCACAGAAATATCAGCATTTGATGTTTAGTTATACTGAACCTTTATAAAACACTGGTTAGGCCTCAGCTGGCACATTGTGTTCAATTCTGGGCACCACACTTTCAGAAGGATGTCTGTGCCTTAGAGAGGGTGCAGAAGAGATTTACTAGAATGGTACCAAGGATGAAGGACCTCAGTTATGTAGCGATTCTGGAGAAGCTGCAGTTATTCTCCTTGGAGCAGAAAAGGTTAAGAGGAGATTTCATCAAAGTGTTCAAAATCACGAACGGTTTTAATAAACTAAATAAGGAGAAACTTTTCCAGTGGCAGAAGGACTGGTAGCCTGAGGAGACAGAATAAGGTGATTGGCAAAAGAAGCAGAGGCGACATGAGGTAACATTTTTATGCAGCGAGTTGTTGCAATCTGGAATGCACTGCCTGAAAGGGTGGTGGAAGCAGATTGAATAGTAACTTTCAAAAGTGAATTGGATAAATACTGAAGGGAAAATATTTGCAGAGCTATTGGGAAGGATCAGGGGAGTGGAATTAACTGGATAGATCTATCATAGAGGTAACTGGGAGGGTTGATGGAGGTAGTGCATTTGATGTAGTGTATATGTATTTTAGCAAGGCTTTTGATAAGGTCCCACATGGCAGACTGGTCATGGAAATAAAAGCCCATGGGATCCAAGGCAAAGTTGGATCAAATATTGACTGAGGTAGGAAGCAAAGGGTAATGGTCGATGGGTGTTTTTGTGACTGGAAGGCTGTTACCAGTGAGGTTCCGTAGTGCTCAGTACTAGGTCCCTTGCTTTTTGTGGTATATATCAACGATTTGGATTTGAATGTAGGGGGGTATGACTAAGAAGTTTGCAGATGATACAAAAATTGGTTGTGTGGTTGATAATGAAGAAGAAAGCTGTAGGCTGCAGGAAGATATCAAGGGACTGGTCAGGTGGGCAGAACAGTAACAAATGGTACTTAATCTGGAGAAGTGTGAGGTAATGCATTTGGGGAGGGCTAACAAAACAAGGGAATACACATTAAAGGGTAGGACATTGAGAAGTATAGAGGAACAGAGGGACTTTGGAGTGCAGGTCCATAGATCCTTTAAGGTAGCAGCACAGGTGGATAAGGTGGTTAAGAAGGCATTTGAGATACTTGCCTTTATTAGCCTAGGCATAGAATGCAAGAGCAGGAAGGTTATGCTTGAACTGTCTAAAATACTATTTAGGCCACAGCGAGAGTACTGCATGCAGTTCTGGTCACCACATTACAGGAAAGATTGATTGCACCAGAGCAGGTACAAAGATTTACGAGGATGTTGCCTGGACTGGAGAATTTTAGCTATGAGGAAAGATTGGATAGGCTGGGGTTGTTTTCTTTGGAACAGAGGGGGGACCTCATTGAGGTGTATAAAATGATGAGGGGCCTGGATAGAGTGGATAACAAGGATCTATGTCCCTTAGCAGAGGGTGCAGCTATGGCTTAGTGGGTAGCACTCTCGCCTCAAAGTCAGAAGGTTGTGTGTTGAAGTCCCGCTCCAGGGACTTGAGCACAAAAATCTAGGCTAACACTCCATTGCAGTGCTGAGGGAGTGCTGCACTGTCGGAGATGCCGTTTTTTGGATGAGACGTTAAACCGAGGCACTGTCTGCTATCTCTGGTGGACATAAAAGATCACATGGCACTATTTTGAAGAAGAGCAGGGGAGTTATTCCCAGTGTCCTGGCAATATTTATCTGTCAATCAACATAACAAAAACAGTTTATCTGGTCATTATCACATTAAGAACATAAGAAGAACATAAGAAATAGGAGCAGGAGTAGGCCATTTGGCCCCTCGAATCTGCTCCGCCATTTAATAAGATCATAGCTTATCTGATCATGGACTCAGCTCCACTTACCTGCCCGCTCCCCATAACCCTTTATTCCCTTATCGCTCAAAAATCTGTCTATCTCCGCCTTAAATATATTTAATGACCCAGCCCCCACAGCTCTTTGAGGCAAAGAATTCCACAGATGTATAACTCTCAGAGAAGAAATCCCTCCTCATCTCAGTTTTAAATGGACGGCCCCTTATTCTGAGACAATGCCCCCTGGTTCTAGATTCCCCTATGAGTGGAAATATCCTCTCTGCAACCACCTTGTCAAGCCCCCTCATTATCTTATATGTTTCGATAAGATCACCTCTCATTCTTCTGAACTCCAATGAGTACAGGTCCAACCTACTCAACCTATCTTCATAAGTCAACCCCCTCAGCTCCAGAATCAACCTAGTGAACCTTCTCCGAACTGCCTCTAATGCAAGTATATCCTTCCTTAAATACGGAGACCAAAACTGTATGCAGTACTCCAGGTGTGGCCTCATCAATACCCTGTACAGTTGTAGCAGGACTTCTCTGCTTTTATACGCCATCGCCCTTGCAATAACGACCAACATTCCATTTGCCTTCCTGATTACTTGCTCTATCTGCATACTCACTTTTTGTGTTTCATAGAAACATAGAAAATAGGTGCACGGGTAGGCCATTTGGCCCTTCTAGCCTGCACCACCATGCAATATGATCATGGCTGATCATGCAACTTCAGTACCCCATTCCTGCTTTCTCTCCATACCCCTTGATCCCTTTAGCCATAAGGGCCACATCTAACTCCCTTTTGAATATATCTAACGAACTGGCCTCAACAACTTTCTGTGGTAGAGAATTCCACAAGTTCACAATTCCCTGAGTGAAGAAGTTTCTCCTCATCTCGGTTCTAAATGGCTTACCCCTTGTCCTTAGACTGTGACCCCTGGTTCTGGACTTTCCCAACATCGGGAACATTCTTCCTGCATCTAACCTGTCTAATCCCGTCAGAATTTTATATTTTTCTATGAAATCCCCATTCATTCTTCTAAATTCCAGTGAATATAAGCCTAGTCAATGCAGTCTTTCTTCATATGTCAGTCCTGCCATCTTGGGAATCAGTCTGGTGAACCTTCACTGCACTCCCTCAATAGCAAGAATGTCCTTCCTCAGATTAGGAGACCAAAACTGTACACAATATTCAAGGTGTGGCCTCACCAAGGCCCTGTACAACTGCAGTAAGACCTCCCTGCTCCTATACGCAAATCCTCTCGCTATGAAGGCCAACATGCCATTTGCCGCCTTCATCGCCTGCTGTACCTGTATGCCAACTTTCAATGACTGATGTACCATGACACCCAGGTCTCGTTGCATCTCCCCTTTTCCTAATCTGTCACCATTCAGATAATATTCTGCCTCCCTGTTTTTGCCACCAAAGTGGATAACCTCACATTTATCTACATTATACTGCATTTGCCCACTCACCTAACCTGTCCAAGTCACCCTGCAGTCTCTTAGCATCCTCCTCACAGCTTACACTGCCACCCAGCTTAGTGTCATCTGCAAACTTGGAGATATTACATTCAATTCCTTCGTCCAAATCATTAATGTATATTGTAAATAGCTGGGGTCCCAGCACTGAACCTTGCGGTACCCCACTAGTCACTGTCTGCCATTCTGAAAAGAACCCGTTTATTCCTACTCTTTGCTTCCTGTCTGCCAACTAGTTCGCTATCCACATAAATACATTACCCCCAATACCATGTGCTTTAATTTTGCACACTCATCTCTTGTGGGGGACCTGGTCAAAAGCCTTTTGAAAGTCCAAATATACCACATCCACTGGTTCCCTTGTCAACTCTACTAGTTACATCCTCAAAAAAATTTCATGCACAAGGACCTCCAGGTCCCTGTGTATTGCAGCACTGTGCAATATTTCTCCATTTAAATTATAATTTGCTTTTCTATTTTTCCTGCCAAAGTGGATAAGCTCACACTTTCCCACATTATACTCCATCTGCCAAATTTTTGCACACTCACTTAGCCTGTCTATATCCCTTTGCAGATTTTTTGTGTCCTCCTCACAATTTTCTTTCCCAGCCATCAGCAAACTTGGCTACATTGCACTCAGTCCCTTCATCCAAGTCATTAATATAGATTGTAAATAGTTGAATCTGGGATTAATCATGCTTTAGTCAGTAATTGCCACTTAATGTAAGTATTGAATTTGTTCAATGTCTGTCAGCTTCTGGTATAGTTTGTGAATGTGGGCTCATTGTGTATCTCTCAGTCTCTGGTGCAGTTTATGAAGGTGATATTGATTCTGTATCTCTGTCTCTGGTACGATATCTGAGTCTGGGATTCTTTCTGTATCTCTCAGTCTCCGGTACTGCGTATGCATGTGGGATACATTTTGTATCTTTCAGTCTGAATCTTCGTGAGATTTTTGGACAGGTATGTAATGTGTGGGTAAGTCTGCAGTCTGGATTATATGATGTGGTTTTACTCTATACCTTTCAGATGCTATTTGTCTATTCTCTCTGATATTTAGTTTGTCACTAAGGCTACACTATTGTGAGATTAACATAGAGCCTTTCCAGCTGATAATCGGTGTGCTTTTGGACTGGGATTGATGTATCTACCTGTGAACAGTACTGAGTTGTGGCGAAATGTTAACAACTATTATCTCTCCCGCTCTGTTTGATTGCTGGATTGAAAATGTATATCTGGAAATTGTGATCATTGCAGGACTGACTACTTCTGCTGCCTATGAGTGTGCAATTGATAATAAGAACATAAGAAATAAGAGCACGAGTAAGCCATACAGCCCCTTGAGCCTGATCCACCATTTAATATGATCATGGCTGATCCGATCATGGACTCAGGTCCACTGCCCACTCCCCATAACCCCTTATTTCCTTATTGGTTAAGTAACTGTCTACCTCTGTCATAAATTTATTCAAATACCTGGCTTCCACAGCTCTCTGAAGCAGTGAATTCCACAGATTTACAACCCTGTGAGAGAAGAAATTCCTCCTCATCTCAGATTTAAATGGGCATCCCTTTATTCTAAGATTATGCCCTCTCGTTCTAGTCTCTCCTATCAGTGAAAATATCCTCTCTGCATCCACCTTGTCAAGCCCCCTCATAATCTTATACATTTCGATAAGATCACCTGAATTCCAATGAGTAGAGGCCCAACCGCCTCAACCTTTTCTCATGTCGAACCCCTCAGCTCTGGAATCAACCTTGTGAACCTTCTCTGAACTGCCTCCAAAGCAAGTATATCCTTTCGTAAATATGGAAACCAAAACTGCTCGCAGTATTCCAGGTGTGGCCTCACCAATACCCTGTACAACTGTAGCAAGACTTCACTGCTTTTATACTCCATTCCCTTTGCAATAAAGGTCAAGATTCCATTGGCCTTCCTGATCACTTGCTGTACCTGCATCCTGACCTTTTGTGTTTCATGCACCAGGACCCGCTATACTGTAGCACTTTGCAATTTTTCTCCATTTAAATAATAACTTGCTCTTCGATTTTTTTTCTGCCAAAGTGCATAACCTCACACTTTCCAACATTATACTCCATCTGCCAAATGTTTGCCCACTCACTTAGCCTGTCTATGACCGTTTGTAGGTTTTTTGTGTCCTCCTCACACATTACTTTTCCTCTCATCTTTGTATTGCCAGCAAACATGACTACGTTACGTTCGGTCCCTTCATCCAAATCGTTACTATAGATTGTAAATAGGTGGGGTCCCAGCACTGATCCCTGCGGCACCCCACTAGTTACTGATTGCCAACCTGAGAATGAACCATTTATCCCGACTCTCTGTTTTCGGTTAGTTAGCCAATCCTCAATCCATGCTAATATATTTCCCCCAAACCCGTGAACTTTTATCTTGTGCAGTAACCTTTTATGTGGCACCTTGTCAAATGCCTTCTGGAAATCCAAATACACCACATCCACTGGTTCCCCTTTATCCACCCTGTTCGTTGCATCCTCAAAGAATTCCGGCAAATTTTTCAAACGTGACTTCCCCTTCATAAATCCATGCTGACTCTGCCTGACTGAATTATGCTTTTCCAAATGTCCTGCTACTGCTTCTTTAATAATGGACTCTCAACATTTTCCCAACCACAGATGTTAGGGTAACTGGTCTATAGTTTCCTGCTTTTTGTCTGCCTCCTTTTTTAAATAGGGGCGTTACATTTGCCGCTTTCCAATCTGCTGGGACCTCCCCAGAATCCAGGGAATTTTGGTAAATTACAACCAATGCATCCACAATCTCTGCCGCTACTTCTCTTAAGATCCTAGGATGCGTGCCATCAGGTCCAGGGGATTTATCTGCCTTTAGTCCCATTATCTTAATGAGTACCCACCTCGTTAGTGATTGTTATAAGTTCCTCTCCTGCTATAGCCCCTTGACTATCCACTGTTGAGATATTTTTAGTGACCTCTACCGTAAAGACTGATACAAAATATTTGATCAGAATTTCTGCCATCTCCATGTTCCCCATCACTAATTCCCTGGTTTCGTCATCTGTGAGTGATACCGTACCTAATGTGTGACAAGGGGCTGTTGCACTGTTCCATATGTCTCAGGTGGAGGAAACTTTACATTTGTTCCGGTTCCTTCAATTCCTTGCCTGTAGGAAGAAACCTTTGATAATTCATGAACAGGAGAGCTGGAAAAGACTAAAGTGTTGAATGTAATTGTTCAATTACTCATCATTATGAACATTCACAAAGGGAAGCCAGCGATACAAACAGTGTCAGTGTCTGACTCCACTGCACTGCAGCACTCAGCTTCTGCACACCAAGTGTGTTGGGCAGATTTACAGCAATTTACTGACATCTAGACACAACCCAACCCCTGCCCTGCTTCAGGAATGGGACTACCCGATGGAGCACGGACTTTTACACAGCTCAGATTGCTACTCCCCTCTCCCAGGGCACTAACCGTTTAGCCAGAAACAAAGAGCCGCTTTTTAAAATATGTCCTTCACATTTCTCACCCGGTGCCTGCAATAGATGCTCCTTGTATAAATCCTTACAAAAGATTGGTGTACAAAATTAAAGCACATGGTATTGGGAGTAATGTACTGACGTTAATGATTTGGATGAGGGAATTGAGTGTAAAATCTCCAAGTTTGCAGATGACACTAAGCTGGGTGGCGGTGTGAGCTGAGGGGAGGATGCTAAAAGGCTGCAGGGTGACTTGGACAGGTTAGCTGAGTGGGCAAATGAGAGGCAGATGCAGTATAATGTGGATAAATGTGAGGTTATCCACTTTGGTGGCAAAAACACAAAGGCAGAATATTATCTGAATGGCAGCAGATTAGGAAAAGGGGAGGTGCAACGAGATCTGGGTTCATCAGTCATTGAAAGTTGGCATGCAGGTACAGCAGGCGGTGAAGAAGGCAAATAGTATGTTGCTGTTCATAGCGAGGGGATTTGAATATAGGAGCAGGGAGGTCTTACTGCAGTTGTACAGGGCCTTAGTGAGGTCTCCTAATCTGAGGAAGGACGTTCTTGCTATTGAGGGAGGGAAAGTTCACCAGACTGATCCCAAGGATGGCAGGACTGACATATGAGGAGAGACTGGATCGACTGGGCCTGTACTCGCTGGAATTTAGAAGGATGCGAGGGGATCTCATAGAAACATATAAAATTCTGACTGGACTGGACAGGTTAGATGCAGGAAGAATGTTCCCAATGTTAGGGAAGTCCAGAACCAGAGGACATAGTCTAAGGATAAGGGGGAAACCATTTAGGACTGAGATAAAGAGAAACTTCTTCACTCAGAGAGTTATTAACCTGTGGAATTCCCTACTGCAGAGAGTTGTTGATGCCAGTTCATTGGATATATTCAAGAGGGAGTTAGATATGGCCCTTATGGCTAAAGGGATCAAGGGGTATGGAGAGAAAGCAGGAAAGGGGTACTGAGGTGAATGATCAGCCATGATCTTATTGAATGGTGGTGCAGGCTCGTAGGGCCGAATGGCCTCTTCCTGCACCTATTTTCTATGTTTACTGTACAGCTCTGCTTCCACTGCTCGCTGTCCAATGACAACAAACACGGTGAGACTGGAACTAAAGCAGGAACGTTCACTACTAGTTTGGAGGGAGAAAGCAGCAATGATTGTAAACAGCAGATCCTTCCCATTCTGTCTCCCTTACCCGGGACACACGCTGTCCACACACAGCCCGAGAATGGCCTCTCCCTTCCCCCACTCACTCCACGCACTGAGACCAGTTCTTGCTCCACTCCGCCTGTTACACACAGACCCCGACTCCCCCTGAACTTCCCCCGGACTCAATGCTGATCTCTGAGCCCATCTGCGGACACGCTCCCAAAACGATGTGCTGCTCGCTGTCTTACCCCGGGGCCGCGGTATCTCCATTCCCGGCTGTTTAAACCATCTTCTTTCGCTCACTGACTGAATGGCGCTCACAGGCTGGGCTGGGGGAGGGGAGGGCGCATGCGCTCTTCTGCTCACTGGAAATCGACTCGGGGGCGGGGCTTATCCGCGCATGCGCAGCTCTCCGCAACAATTCCGCCTTTAAAACTCAAAGTGAACTTTTCCCGATTTACTTTTATCAGAATCTGAGCAAGGGAACTGGGCCTGGGGGGCAAGGACAGAGAATGTTTAAAGCTGGGAGCCTTGTCCCTTTGAGATGCTCAATTTGGGATCATTCCGTGCAGGGTTTTGTCCTATTCATGAGCCCGTCTTCACAAAGCAATCCTGCAGAAACAGCGGAGGGACGGGGGAATAGGAGTGTTTGCTGGGACTGTGCAGGAGTTAATATCTGACAGAAACTGTCCCAGTTTAGTTTAATCAGAGTGAAACACTCGGTCACTGAGAGTACTACTGAACGGCCCTGAGCTGCAAGATTACAGAGAGTACAACAGGCAAGCGAGGGTTAAATGTGGGACCTTGTTTCTCTCACTCTCTGACACTGTTCCGCAGTGTGGGATTAATAAGGTGTCTGTCTGTGGTACAATACCAGTGAGAGAGGAGACTGCATCTTCTGTCTCCCCAATGGGATCTTTCAGGATAAAACGGGACCTCACAGGTCAGTCTGGAACTGATACTGTGTAAGTCTTTCTGTGTCTCACCATCCTGCCTTGATCTCTCCTGTTTCTCATTCCCCCCTCTCCCCATCCCTGTCTCTGTTACAATCCTCTTTCTCTTGTACTGTCTGTGTGATGTGGAAACACTTGTGAGTATAACACTATAGGAGCAGGAAGGTCTTTCTGCAGTTGTACAGGGCCTTGGTGAGGCCACACCTTGAATATTGTGTACAGTTTTTGTGGTGTATGAAGGCACTTTTAGTAATGACTCCACGAGGCAGAGTATGGTACTTAAACTGTGCAGACCTGCAGTCCTTTATTAGCAGCTCCTGAGTGATGACAACAAGCTGTGTGTTCCATTTTATACCGGGTTACCTGCCGTGTGCAGGCAACCCCTGGGTCTCCAGCAACAGCACCCTCGAGTGTACCGGTAAAGTGTGTACAGTACAAAGGTACATTCAATGTTGCATGACAGTGTTACAGACATCACGCAGTGAACAGGCATGCCTACACAACAGTTTTGGTCTCCTAATCTGAGGAAGGACATTCTTGTTATTGAGGGAGTGCAACGAAGGTTCACCAGACTGATTCCCAGAATGGCAGGACTGACATATGAAGAAAGACTGGATCAACTAGGCCTATATTCACTGGAATTTAGAAGAATGAGAGGGGATCTCATAGAAACATATAAAATTCTGACGGGATTGGACATGTTAGATGCAGGAAGAATGTTCCCGATGTTGGGGATGTCCAGAACCAGGGGTCACAGTCTAAGGATAAGGAGTAAGCCATTTAGAACCGAGATGAAGAGACTTCACTCAGAGAATTGTGAACCTGTGGAATTCTCTACCACAGAAAGTTGTTGAGGCCAGTTCGTTAGATATATTCAAAAGGGAGTTTGATGTGGCCCTTACGGCGAAAGGGATCAAGGGGTATGGAGAGAAAGCAGGAATGGGGTATTAAAGTTGCATGATCAGCCATGATCATATTGAATGGTGGTGCAGGCTCGAAGGGCCGAATGGCCTACTCCTGCACCTATTTTCTATGTTTCTATGATACTGTTTCTGTTTCTCTCTCTGGTGCTATACACGACGGTGTGGTACTGTTACTGAACGTAATATGGAGACAATAATACCAAGTGTAAGACTGATAATGTGTCTGTCTCTCTCTCTCTCTTCCGCTGGTGCAGTACATGAACGTGTGATATTATTATTGAGCGTAATATGGAGACACAGTTAGGGAGTTTAAGACTACTACTGTGTCTGTCTCTCTGTTGCTCCCTCTGATACCCATCTCTGGGTGGTGAGTATGGGATGTATAGGACACCAGTTACTGTTATATGTCCCTCATTTTCGGAGGAGAGAGAGAGACAAAGAGAGGATGGAGGGGCGGTGAGCACATTATTTCTATTTTGATATTAATCAAACATATTTCTGCGTGCGAACAACGTAATAACTTAACAGCATATATGGGTTAAGCCAGCCACTGCTGTGATTGGCTCCTGCCCCTGAATCTGGGAAACAGACACTGTGAGAAGCGCCGGTCTCAGAGTGTTTAACACTTACTGAGCTGGGAAACTACAACTAACCCCGAGAATCGGCAGCACAGGCCGAGCGGAGAGGTAACCCTGTGCTGGGAGCTGTAAATCTGGGACAGTTTGTGCTGTGAATGTGCAGATGTGAACATTGTGTGATGAGAGTGTGTTAAAGGGGCGGCCCGGTGAGACTAATGTCACTGTGTTTGTGTGTCCGTCTCATCGCCGGATTCCAGAGTCCCTCTTGTGTAAAATTCAAAGATTTCCCTGTCACAGGATCTCCCTGCTGCCCTGCTCAGGTCTAAAGTGGGAATTAAACGTCAAGTTTGATGTGATTTCAAATTTCAATCGAAAAACAGAGAAAATGTCCGCGATCGGGTGAAAGAGCGCGATCAGTGCAGCAATGAAACGGGTTTAAATCCAAATTGCTGCCTTCAATTCGGATGAAACTTTCTCGACAACAAACATCCCGGTGTTCGGGACAGAAAGAGGCCAGTCTGGGAATCTGGAGGGCCCGGGTTGAATTGGAATCGGACAGTTAATGAGGAGAGAGAAACACAGAGAGGCTGGAGGGGCGGGGAGCTGACAGCAGGATGTCTCCGCCCCGTCCGCTCGCTGCCTTTAAGTTGCTCTGTGCCGCCGCCTCCCGTTTCATTTCTGACCGAGCTCTGACTGTCAGAGAGATTTTCCACAGAGTCGCCGACATGATTGACACTGCAGCAGCCGAAACGGCTCCTCCTGCCGCCGCCGCTCAAACCAAGGCTCCCAGCAAGAAGAAGAAGGCGGCTCCCCGCTCCAAGCCAGCCGGTCCCACGTTGGGCGAACAGATCCTCAAGGTGGTGGCCGATGGCAGCGATCGCAAGGGGATGTCCCTGGCCGCGATAAAGAAGGCTCTGGCGGCCAAAGGCGTGGATGTGGAGAAGCGCGGGTCCCAGATCAGGTTCAGTATCAAGAGGAATGTGAGAAATGGCTTCCTGGTGCAGACCAAGGGCACGGGCGCCTCGGGCTCCTTCAAAGTCGCTAAGAAGGAAAACCAGGGGAAAGTGGGAAGGAAGGTGAAGAAACCAGCAGCCAAGAAATCTCCAGCCAAGAAACCAGCAGCCAAGAAATCTCTGACCAAGAAACCACCAGCCAAGAAATCTCCAGCCAAGAAACCAGCAGCCAAGAAATCTCCAGCCAAGAAATCAGCAGCCAAGAAATCTCTGACCAAGAAACCAGCAGCCAAGAAATCTCCCGCCAAGAAACCAGCAGTCAAGAATTCTCCCGCCAAGAAAAAGAAGGCGCCAACAGTAAAAAAGACAGCGAAAGCGGCGGCTGGGAAGAAGGCGGCGGCGAAGAAGCCCAAGAGCCCCAAAATGGCCTCAGGCGCAAAGGTGAAGGTGGCCAAAAAGGTGGAAAAACCGAGGGCCAAGGCCAAATCAGCAAAACCCAAGAAACCAGCGCACAAAAAGTAAATAAAAAGTGCAACTTGTAAACATCTGAACCCAAAGGCTCTTCTCAGAGCCACCCACGCCTCTCAGAAAAGAGCTGATCCCCGAATCAAATGATCCTTGTCCCGGGGCCGGGCTCAGATTTCAGACAGAAATCATTGAACATGAAGCCAGGATCCCTGGTGACTCGCTGACATTGGCTGCACCCACCCCTCCCCCAGTGTCTGCAATAAAACACACAGAGAATGGGATGTCTGGCCCGGGCCTCATTAACTGGGGATGTGTTCGGCTCCAATCTCAGTTCCTGGTCATTGTCATTTCACAGATTCAGGGGGAGAGTCTGTGAGACGGTGATACTGGCGGAGATACCCCGCCTCATAACTCAAACCCCAAGCACCACATTCTCCAAATCAGCTGGAATAAGGTGTTTGTAAACTGCTGGACCCGTCTGTGAGAGGAAGTGTGGGGAGATGGAACAAGGTCTGAGATTGACAGGGAAGGGGCAGTATATAGGCGGGAATATTTAATTGTAACGGGACCTTATTTAAAAGCTTCTGGTTCCTGGAAGCTTTGAATATAAATTCCGAGTCTGTTTCGGTTCTATTGTCGGAAAACGGTTTGAAATTGGCGGCTGCAGAAAGCTGGAAGACCAGAGGCCGCTCTCTGCTCTGTCTGTCAATCTTGACTCTGTCTCCTCCCCTTCCCGCCTCTCTCACTCTGCACTTTCTCAGTCAGGTCGGCTCCGGCTCTATAAAAAGGAACCGGGGGGAGCTCGCGTCTCATTCAGCGGCTGTTTGAGTGAAGAATCATCATGTCTGGCCGAGGTAAAGGAGGCAAAGGACTGGGTAAAGGCGGAGCCAAGCGGCACCGTAAAGTGCTCCGTGATAACATCCAGGGCATCACCAAACCAGCCATCCGCCGCCTGGCTCGCCGTGGCGGTGTCAAGGAGACCCGCGGGGTGCTGAAGGTTTTCCTGGAGAATGTGATCCGAGATGCAGTTACCTACACTGAACACGCCAAGCGCAAGACGGTCACTGCCATGGATGTGGTGTACGCTCTGAAGCGGCAGGGCCGCATTCTCTATGGATTCGGCGGCTGAATAACTCGAACTTTCCCCCCCCCCCCCCCCTCCTCCAAGCACAACACAAAGACTCTTCGAAGAGCCACCCACCGCCTCACAGAGAGAGCAGCGACCTGGGGATGGGAGCGCGGACAGTTTGGTGGTGAAATGGTTTCGGCTGTTTAATTAATGGAAAGAAAGATTTGGATTTATATAGCGCCTTTCTAAATTTGCAGATGACACAAAGATTAGTGGGAAAGCGGGTTGTGTAGAGGATACAGAAAGGCTGCAAAGAGATTTGGATAGGTTAAGCGAATGGGTTAAGGTTTGGCAGATGGAATACAATGTCGGAAAGTGTGAGGTCATCCACCTTGGGAGGGGGGGGAAAAAACAGTAAAAGGGAATATTATTTGAATGGGGAAAAATTACAACATGCTGCGGTGCAGAGGGACCTGGGGGTCCTTGTGCATGAAACTCTTTTAGGAGCAAACAAAAAACATTAAACCGTGCCCCCCGATCTGGGGGAAACACCAACATTTACAAGGCTTTTTATTTGGGCACAGAATCGAATTTTTTCTCCAAGTGCCCCCTATAAAAGGGGAGGGGGACACTAAAAGCACCGGCAATTAAAACAAATTAACTTAAAAACATAAAATCAAATTAAAATTTGGTTGCTGGGCGTGATGATGCACTCCAGTCCCTCCGGTGCCCACCTCTTCCTTGTGCATGAAACTCTTTTTGGAGTTTATCTGAAAACATAAAACATTAATCCGTGCCACCCAACCTGGATGACACACCAGACATTTACAAGGCCCTTTTTTCCTTTTTTTTTGTGTTTTTTTTTTGGGCACTAAAATCACATTTTTTTTTCCAGTGCCCCCTATAAAAGGGGAGGGGGACACTAAAAGCACCGGCAATTAAAACAAATTAAACTTTAAAACGTAAAATCAAATTAAAATTTGGTTGCCGGGCGTGATGATGCACTCCAGTCCCTCCGGTGCCCACCTCTCGCGGAAGGCCGCGAGCGTACCTGTGGACACCGCGTGCTCCATCTCCAAGGACACCCTGGACCGGATGTAAGAGCGGAAGAGAGGCAGGCAGTTAGGTTGAACGACCCCCTCGACCGCCCGCTGCCTGGACCGGCTGATGGCACCCTTGGCCGTGCCCAGGAGCAGTCCTACGAGGAGGCCCTCAGACCTACCCGCTCCCCTCCGCACAGGGTGCCCAAAGATCAGGAGAGTGGGACTGAAGTGCAGCCAGAATTTCAGGAGCAGCCCCTTTAAATAATAAAACAGGGGCTGCAACCTCGTGCACTCAATAAAAACATGGAACACGGACTCCTCCAGACCGCAGAAATTGCAGGCGGCCTGGGAGTCCGTGAACCGGCTTAAAAATTTGTTGCACGGCACTGCTCCGTGCACCACCCTCCAGGCCAAGTCCCCGATGAATAGTGGGAGGACTCCTGCGTAGAGTGCCATCGGGGACCCCCGCCTCCTCCGGACGGCAAGATGGTACGCCATGGCGTGTACGGACGGCCGGCGAGGATGGCAAAGTTGAGAGTGTGCACGAGCAGCCCGTACATGAAACCCCTCCGTGCGGAACTGAAAGGCACGGAGGGGATTTCCCCGAGGCGGCTCAAGTTGTGAGGCGCCGGCCCCCGAGGGAGGTTCCGGGGTTTGGCACCGATGAGGAATTCCGTCCGGACGGGGGTCAGTTCGGACGGGATCTCCCCACATGCTTGAGCCTCCTCGATGCACCTAACAGAGTCAGGGCCCAAAGCTGTTTTTAGCGACTCGATGGCTTTGGCCGCGCGGCGGACGTTTGCTGAATTTAGGCGCCGCGCCAGCGTGTCTGGCGCCATCCAGCCCGCTCCTCCGCCATCGAGCAGGTCCCTGACCCTGGTCACCTCACCAGCCACAGCCCTCTCTTCCGACCGCCACATAAAACCTCGGTCGTGGAGATACGGATTCCCGAGCAGCGGCTCCTGCAGGACAGCCGCCACTCCAGCCGGCGGAGAGCTGCGCTTGGTGGAGACTTTGTTCCAGACCCTGATGAGTTCCTTGTAAAAGACAGACAGCTCCTGGAGGGCGGTCCTAACACCCCCCAAGTTCACAAACAGGAGCTGCGTGTCGTAATTGAGGTCGCGCTGCTGGCACACCACCTAGGAGGGGGCTCGACGTAAAGGTATCTCTGCAGGGTCTGAAGACGGAAAGTCGCGAGCTGGGCGCTGACGCACACCAACGACTGACCGCCCTCCTCAAGCGGGAGACTCAAGACCGCGGCAGAGACCCAGTGCTTCCTGTTGTTCCAGAAGAAGTCCACCAGCTTCTTCTGTATCTTGGCGACAAACGCAGGGGGAGGGGTCAAAGTGACCAGCCGGTACCACAACATTGCGGCCACCAGCTGGTTTATGACTAGCGCTCGACCCCTGTAGGACAGCACTCGGAGCAGTTCTGTCCAGCGCCCTAGGCGAGCGGCGACCTTGGCCTCCAGCTCCTGCCAGTTCGCCGGCCAGGCTTCCTCGTCGGGGCTAAGGTAGACTCCCAGATAGAGGAGATGGGTCGTGCTCCAGGCAAAATGCCTGAGCTCCTCCGGCAGGGAGTCCCCCCGCCACTGACCCACCAGGAGTCCGGAACATTTCTCCCAGTTGATCCTGGCGGAGGACGTGGCCGAGTAAATCTCCTGGCACTCACGCATCCTCCGCAGGTCAGCAGGATCCTCTACCGCGAGGAGCACGTCATTGGCATAAGCCGAGAGGACGACCTCCACGCCCGGCCCTTGCAGAGCCAGTCCCGTCAACCTCGTCCGCAGGAGGCGCAGTAAAGGCTCCACGCAGATGGAATATAACTGGCCGGACATGGGGCATCCCTGGCGCACCCCTCTCCTAAAGCGAAGGGGCGCCGTCAAGGACACATTAACCTTAATCAGACACTCTGTGGCGGCGTACAAAAGTCAGATCCAGGTGACGAAATGCGTCCCGAACCCGAAAGCGCGCAGAGTTCCGAGTAGATAGTCGTGATCCACCCTGTCGAACGCCTTCTGTTGGTCGAGAGATAAGAAGGCGACCGACAGACCAGCCTCCTGGGAATGATGGATGAGGTCCCGGACCAGATGGATGTTGTCGTGGATTGTCCGGCCCGGGACCGTGTAGGACTGGTCGGGGTGGATCATGTGGTCCAGCACGGCACCAAGGCGAGCAGACATCACCCTGGCAAAGATTTTGTAGTCCGTGCTGAGGAGGGAGACCGGGCGCCAGTTCTTAAGAAGGCGGAGATCGCCCTTCTTAGGCAGCAGGACGATGACTGCCCTGCGCCAAGAGAGGGGCATCTCCCCGGTCGCCAGACTTTCCCCCAGGACCCGCGCGTAGTCGCTCCCCAGGACGTCCCAGAACGCCCTGTGGAACTCCACGGTCAGCCCATCCAGCCCCGGGGTTTCCTTGTGCATGAAACTCTTTTAGGGAGTTAACGGAAAAAACATTAAACCGTGCCCCCCGATCTGGGGGAAACACCAACATTTACAATGCCAATTTTTTTTTTTTTTTTGGGCACAGAATTGAATTTTTCTCCAAGTGCCCCCTATAAAAGGGGAGGGGGACACTAAAAGCACCGGCAATTAAAACAAATTAAACTTTAAAACGTAAAATCAAATTAAAATTTGGTTGCCGGGCATGATGATGCACTCCAGTCCCTCTGGTGCCCACCTCTCGCGGAAGGCCGCGAGCGTACCGGTGGACACCGCGTGCTCCATCTCCAAGGACACCCCTTCCCAAAAAGTTAGTTTGCAGGTGCAGCAGGTAATCAGGAAGGCGAATGGAATGTTGACCTTCATTGCGAGAGGAATGGAGTACAAAAGCAGGGAGGTCCTTCTGCAACTGTACAGGGTATTGGTGAGGCTGCACCTGGAGTACTGCGTGCAGTTTTGGTCACCTTACTTAAGGAAGGATATGCTAGCTTTGGAGGGGGTACAGAGACGATTCACGAGGCTGATTCCGGAGGTGAGGGGGTTACCTTCTGATGATAGATTGAGTAGACTGGGTCTTTACTCGTTGGAGTTCAGAAGGATGAGGGGTGATCTTATAGAAACATTTAAAATAATGAAAGGGATAGACAAGATAGAGGCGGAGAGGTTGTTTCCACTGATCGGGGAGACTAGAGCTAAGGGGCACAGCCTCAAAATACGGGGGAGCCAATTTAAAACCGAGTTGAGAAGGAATTTCTTCTCCCAGAAGGTTGTGAATCTGTGGAATTCTCTGCCCAAGGAAGCAGTTGAGGCTAGCTCATTGAATGTATTCAAGTCACAGATAGATTTTTAACCAATAAGGGAATTAAGGGTTACGGGGAGTGGTCGGGTAAGTGAAGCTGAGTCCACGGCCGGATCAGCCATGATCTTGTTAAATGGCGGAGTAGGCTCGAGGGGCTAGATGGCCTACTCCTGTTCCTAATTCTTATGTTCTTATGTTCACGACCACCGAACGTCTCAAAGCCAATGAAGTACTTTTGGAGTGTAGTCGCTGGGGTGGGGGGGGGGGGGGTCGGGGGAATTATTAAATATTTTACAACTATTGTAAATATGAGAGATCAGAAATTCCGGCTGACAGTCACAATTACCGGGCGGGATACACTGTCCCCTTTACCCAGACATTACAGTCTCCCCTCACAGCTAATTCCTGTCATGTTGTGAGGTTTCTGTGAGAATCGGTTAAACGGGACGGCACTGGCGGGATCGATGCGGGACTTTGTGTTTACAGGAAGCAGTGACCGGGGATTTATTCCCGCCCGGTTCAGACCGATCAGGGAATGGAACAGAATTCAAACCGGAATGTTGCAGAGAATGGGATTGGTGACTTATAATGGGGCAGAATCGCCGTTATAAAGATTGGGATTCTTAAATTGCTGGCGGGAAGTTAGAGTTTCTTTAATCTCTGTTGGTTGATATTCTGAAATTGGCGGGCTTTTTGAAATTGACCAACTGTCAGTTTCAGTTCAGCCAATCAGGGGCCAGTAATCCCCGCCCTTCATTTTCACTCTCGGCGCTTGGGTCAAACTTGATTGGCGGTCGGGCTGCAGCCAATCACAGTCCCGGGGCGGACCCTCACACACTTTAAAAGGAGGCCCCAGAGGAGGCTCTGCATTAACAGTCCCTGTGTCCCAGATTGTGTTTAGATCCGTTCAGAAAATGGCCAGGACCAAGCAGACAGCGCGCAAATCCACCGGAGGGAAAGCTCCTCGCAAACAGCTGGCAACCAAAGCGGCCCGGAAGAGCGCTCCGGCCACGGGCGGAGTGAAGAAGCCTCATCGCTACCGACCTGGTACCGTGGCTCTGAGGGAGATCCGCCGAGCTGCTGATCCGCAAACTGCCCTTCCAGCGCCTGGTGCGGGAGATCGCTCAGGACTTCAAGACCGATCTGCGCTTCCAGAGCTCGGCCGTCATGGCCCTGCAGGAGGCCAGCGAGGCTTACCTGGTGGGGCTCTTTGAGGACACCAACCTGTGCGCCATCCACGCCAAGCGAGTCACCATCATGCCCAAAGACATCCAGCTGGCCCGCCGCATCCGCGGGGAGCGCGCCTAGACTTCCCCTGCCCCGGCTCGGAGCTTCAGCACCAAGTGCAACAACGGCTCTTTTCAGAGCCACCAAATCAGCAAAGGAAAGAGCTGCGATCGGCGCCAGGCAAACTGGCCTGTGCACATACCGTGCGGGTCTTGTAGTGTTACTGTAACTGGGAGGGTTATACAATGCAGGCGGTGAATATCTGAATCTGCGGGTTTGGTCGAGGTGCCCAGTATACCGACTGCACCTGCCCAACGTGGGTCGGAATCTGTTAAGTAAATTATCCACATACCGGGATAGATTTTCAGGAGAGCACCAGGTTTGAATCTCACCTTTAAAGTCAGCTCTTAATGCGGCGACAGGTGGGATACTATTTGGAATATTTTAAAGCGGCCAGAGCTGTAATTCTGGTTCCATCCTGTATGCAAATTAAAAGGGTAAAATTCTGCATGATTCAATGTTTGATTGCAGTGATTCAATGTTAAATTAAATCTGGGACAATTATGATGCATAGACCAGGAAGCAGCCCTTTCACAGATACTGTGGGTGGCCCTGAAAACAACCTTTGGATTATTAGATTAAATCTGTCCACTTTACTTGCTCTTGGACGAAGTGATGGTTTTCTTGGGCAACAGCACAGCCTGGATATTAGGCAGCACCCCGCCCTGAGCGATGATCACCTTTCCCAGCAGCTTGTTGAGCTCCTCATCGTTGCGGATGGCCAGCTGCAGGTGTCTGGGGATGATGCGGGTCTTCTTGTTGTTGCCGGCCAGCTCCAGGATTTCAGCGATCAGATACTCGAGCATAGCAACCATGTAGACCGGGACTCCGGCACCCACACACTCAGCGTAGTTCCCCTTTTGCAGGAGCCTGTGAACACGGCCCACATGGAACTGCATTCCGGCCCTGGAGGAGCGAGATTTGGCCTTGGCCCAAACTTTACCGCCAGTTTTTCCTCTTCCCGACATTTCCACAATCCACAGGTTCAGAGAAAGAATTTTAAAAAAAATTTCAAAATATATACTTTATTCATATAAAAATTTGCACGATACATTGTTAGACAGTTCAGTACATTTGGATGCGGTCAGCAATTCCATACAATGCATTTGGATGCTGATGGCAGTTCCGTTCAATACATTTGATTGCTTTTTCAGGGTACATTGTAATACAGTCACCAAATTACGTTACATGTGGCACTATACAGTACACGGAAGGGGTGAGGATACAGTTACATTTTTTTACAACATACATTACTAAACAGTTGCTGAACTTGCATTATACATGGCACTGCATAGGTGTGTTCAGATCATGGTGCTCTATGTATACAAAGGTTTACAAGTACAGCCCGAGGGGAGTTTTATACTGATTCCAGCCCCTGGGTTTACTGTGGCGGAAGGGCTTTAAACTGTGGCTCTTCCCCACTGTGCCTTTGCGGCGACTGCACCAATTTTTAGTGCGTCCCTCAGCACGTACTCCTGGATTTTGGATTGCGCCAGTCTGCAACATGCAGACGTGGATATCTCCTTGCTCTGGAAGACCAGCAAATTTCAGCAAGACCAAAGTGCGTCTTTCACCGAGTTGATGGCCCTCCAGCAGCAGATGATGTCTGTCTTGGCGTGTGTCCCTGGGAACAGTCCGTAGAACACAGAGTCCTGTGTTACGGAGCTGCTCGGGATGAACCTCGGCAGCAACTACTGCATCTCCTTCCAGACCTGCCTTGCAAAGGGGCAGTCCCAAAGGAGATGGGTGACAGTCTCGTCCGCACCACAGCCAACTCAGGGGCAGAGTGCCGTGTCTCTGAAACCCCGGCTGTGCATGAAGGATCTGATTGGTAGGGCCCTTCTCACCGCCAACCAAGCTACGTCTTGGTGCTTATGTGAAAATTCTGGCGATGAGACATTCTGCCAAACGAGTTCGACAGTCTGCTCGGGGAACCGTCCGACAGGATCCATCATCACCTTCTTTTGTAGGGCGTCCAGGACCTTGCGTGCCGACCACTGCTTTATCGCCTTGTGGTCAAAAGTGTTTTCCTTGAAAAACTTTTCCACAAAGGACAGGTGCTGAGGCATGGTCCAACTGCTCGGAGCGTTTCGCGGCAGCCTGGCCAGACCCATCCTTCACAACACCGGGGACAGATAGAATTTCAGCATGTTCTGACACTTGCCGTTTGCATACGAAGGGTCTATGCACAGCTTGATACAGCCGCACACAAAGGTGGCCCTCAGGATGAGGGCCACATTCGGAACGTCCTTTCCCCCCCTTGTCCAGAGATTTGTACATCGTGTCTCTGCGGACACGGTCCATTTTCGATCTCCAGGCGAAGCAGAAGACGGCCCGGGTGACTACCACGGCACAGGAGCAGGGTATGGGCCAGACCTGCACCACATACAACAACAGCGAGAGCACCTCACTCCTGATGACCAGGTTCTTTCCTGCAATGGAGAGTGAGCGCAGCTTCCACCATCCCAGTTTATGTTTCGCTTTAGCGATACGCTCCTTCCAGTTTTTGACGCACTCCCCATCCGCTCCAAACCATATTCCCAAAACCTTGAGGTAATCTGACTTCACGGTGAAGGGAATAAAGGATCGGTCGGACCATCTTCCACAGAGCATGGCCTCGCTCTTGCTGCGATTTACCTTCGCTCCCGAGGCCAGTTCAAACTGGTCGTAGATTGTGAGCAATCTGAGGACCGACTGCGGATCCGAGCAAAAGACGGTGACATCGTCCATGTACAGGGAGGTCGTGACCTGAGCGTCTCTGCTGCCTGGGATTGTCACCCCCCCCCCCTAATATCCGCATCCTTCCTGATGGATTTTAAAAGGATAAATTAAATGCAAATTAAAAATGGGTAAAATTCTGCATAGTTCAATGCGTTCATATTTATACTGAGATCTAGGACAATTATAATCCATAAGCAACCCTTTCACAGATACTGTGGGGGGGGGGGGGGGGGCTCTAAAAAGAGCCTTTGGGTTATTAGATTAAATCTTGTCCGCTTTACTTGCTCTTGGACGAAGTGGTGGTTTTCTTGGGCAGCAGCCAGCCTGGATATTAGGCAGCACCCCGCCCTGAGCAATGGTCACCTTTCCCAGCAGCTTGTTGAGCTCCTGGTCGTTGCGGATGGCCAGCTGCAGGTGTCTGGGGATGATGCGGGTCTTCTTGTTGTCGCGGGCCGCGTTGCCGGCCAGCTCCAGGATTTCAGCGGTCAGATACTCGAGCACAGCAGCCATGTAGAGCGGGGCTCCGGCACCCACACGCTGGGCGTAGTTCCCCTTTCGCAGGAGCCTGTGAACACGGCCCACAGGGAACTGCAGTCTGGCGTTGGCTCGAGCTTTTCCGCCGGTTTTTCCTCTTCCAGACATTTCCACAATCGACACGTTGAGAGAAAGAATGAAAAATTGCTCCCACATCTGCCCTTCTTATAGCTTCTGGAGGGATGCAGGGAGCGAACTTGTGATTGGTCACTCTGCGGTGCATTTCATTGTTCTTTTCTGATGACCAATCACCTTCTGTTTAGCCCGCCAGTGAAAAGAGGGCGAAAATTATTTGTAACAATCTGACCTTTGACGAATTTTCAATTTCAAAAAGCCCGCCAATAATTTTTACAAGTGCGGATTATATTAATAAATTCATCATTAGTCAGAGTTTTAATTCCTTTTGTCTTATTCTATATTGCCTTGCAAATTCCAGGATGTTACAATCAGGATTAAATTCGGGTTCAGTTTTAAACTGCCTGCAACGGGCGGGAATCAATTCCCAGATTCTGTAACGGGATACATTACAGCTCAATCTTTGCACAATTTGGGAATCACAGATCATGGATCGATCGAGGCGGGAATGAGACCAGAACTGGGCGTCCTTCTGTGAAAAGAGAAGAGGGACAGAGTGTTCAAACAGCCCCGTTCTGGATTTTCAGAACTCCCGTTCCGGGTTGTTACACTCGGAGTCTCGGGTTAATAAGCGGGTTGATTTTTTTTAATCGATAAGGGCTTGAGAAAGAATGAGATGACTAAAGTCTGAGTCTCACCCCCTAAAACAAGATCATAATTCATCGGCAGGTGACCAGGGACAGTGTTCTTAGTTTATTGGGAGGGGAATTCATCAGCGAAACTAAGGTTGAACCGGGCAGTAAAACCGCTTATCTGAGAATTCAAATCTAAATCTACAGCTGGAACTTTAAAGATTGTCAAATACACTTGCTCAGGAAATAACTATAGCAAACTAAAGGATGATACGTTTGTGCAGCTCTTTCACAGAAGTTGTGGGTGGCTCTTAAAAGAGCAGTTGTGTTTGGGGTTTGTTCTGTCAGAACAGCGTGGAGTTTTACTTGGAGCTGGTGTACTTGGTCACCGCCTTTGTCCCTTCCGACACGGCGTGCTTGGCCAGCTCCCCGGGCAGCAGCAGGCGCACGGCGGTCTGGATCTCCCGGGAGCTGATGGTGCAGCGCTTGTTGTAAAGGGCCAGGCGGGAAGCCTCACCCGCGATGAGCTCGAAAATATCGTTCACAAACGAGTTCATGATGCCCGTGGCCTTGGAGGAGATGCCAGTGTCGGGGTGAACCTGCTTCATCACTTTGTAGATGTAGATAGAATAACTACAGCAGTTACCATGGGCGACTTTAATCTACATATAGATTAGGCTAACCAAACTGGTAGCAATGCAGTGGAGGAGGATTTCCTGGAGTGTATTAGGGATGGTTTTCTCGACCAATATGTCGAGGAACCAACTAGAGAGCAGGCCATCCTAGACTGGGTGATGTGTAATGAGAAAGGATTAATTAGCAATCTTGTTGTGCGAGGTTCCTTGGGGAAGAGTGACCATAATATGGTAAAATTCTTTATTAAGATGGAGAATGACACAGTTAATTCAGAGATTAAGGTCCTGAACTTAAGGAAAGGTAACTTCGATGGTATGAGACGTGAATTGGCAAGAATAGACTGGCAAATGATACTTATGGAATCAATTATTAAGGATGTCATAGCAGTGCATTTGGAAAGAGGTGACATGATAGGTCCAAGTCAGCATGGATTTGTGAAAGGGAAATCATGCTTGACAAATCTTCTGGAATTTTTTGAGGATGTTTCCAGTAGAGTGGACAAGGGAGAACCAGTTGATGTGGTATATTTGGACTTTCAGAAGGCTTTCGACAAGGTCCCACACAAGAGATTAATGTGCAAAGGTAAAGCACATGGGATTGGGGATAGTATGCTGACATGGATTGAGAACTGGTTGTCAGACAGGAAGCAAAGAGTAAGAGTAAATGGGTACTTTTCAGTGACTAGTGGGGTACTGCAAGGTTCTGTGCTGGGGCCCCAGCTGTTTACATTGTACATTAATGATTTGGACGAGGGGATTAAATGTAGTATCTCCAAATTTGCGGATGACACTAAGTTGGGTGGCAGTGTGAGCTGCGAGGAGGATGCTATGAGGCTGCAGAGTGACTTGGATAGGTTAGGTGAGTGGGCAAATGCATGGCAGATGAAGTATAATGTGGATGTGAGGTTATCCACTTTGGTGGTAAAAACAGAGAGACAGACTATTATCTGAATGGTGACAGATTAGGAAAAGGGGAGGTGCAACGAGACCTGGGTGTCATGGTACATCAGTCATTGAAGGTTGGCATGCAGGTACAGCAGGCGGTTAAGAAAGCAAATGGCATGTTGGCCTTCATAGCGAGGGGATTTGGGTACAGGGGCAGGGAGGTATTGCTACAGTTGTACAGGGCCTTGGTGAGGCCATACCTGGAGTATTGTGTACAGTTTTGGGCTCCTAACTTGAGGAAGGACATTCTTGCTATTGAGGGAGTGCAGCGAAGGTTCACCAGACTGATTCCCGGGATGGCGGGACTGACATATCAAGAAAGACTGGATCAATTGGGCTTGTATTCACTGGAGTTCAGAAGAATGAGAGGGGATCTCATAGAAACGTTTAAAATTCTGATGGGTTTAGACAGGTTAGATGCAGGAAGAATGTTCCCAATGTTGGGGAAGTCCAGAACCAGGGGTCACAGTCTAAGGATAAGGGGTAAGCCATTTAGGACTGAGATGAGGAGAAACTTCTTCACCCAGAGAATGGTGAACCTGTGGAATTCTCTACCACAGAAAGTTGTTGAGGTCAATTCACTAAATATATTCAAAAAGGAGTTAGATATAGTCCTTACTACTAGGGGGATCAAGGGGTATGGCGAGAAAGCAGGAATGGGGAACTGAGGTTGCATGTTCAGCCATGAACTCATTGAATGGCCTACTCCTGCACCTAATTTCTATGTCTATGTTTCTATGTAAAGGGTTGACGGTGGATAGGCAATGGCAGACATTTAAAGATCACATGGATGAACTTCAACAATTGTACATCTTTGCCTGGAGTAAAAATAAAACGGGTAAGGTGGCTCAACCGTGGCTAACAAGGGAAATTAGGAATAGTGTTACATCCAAGGAAGAGGCATATAAATTGGCCAGAAAAAGCAGCAAACCTGAGAACTGGGAGAAATTTGGAATTCAGCAGAGGAGGACTAAGGGTTTAATTAGGAGGGGGGGAAAGAGAATATGAGAGGAAGCTTTCCGGGAACATAAAAACTGACTGCAAAAGCTTCTATAGATACGTGAAAAGAAAAAGATTAGTGAAGACAAACGTAGGTCCCTTGCAGTCAGATTCAGGTGACTTTATAATGGGGAACAAAGAAATGGCAGACCAATTGAACAAATACTTTGGTTCTGTCTTCACGAAGGAAGACATAAATAACCTTCCAAAAGTACGAGGGGACCGAGGGTCTAGTGAGGAGGAGGAACTGAAGGATATCCTTATTAGGTGGGAAATTGTGTTCGGGAAATTGATGGGATTGAAGGCCGATAAATCCCCGCGTCCTGATAGTCTGCATCCCAGAGGAAGTCACCCTAGAAATAGTGGATGCGTTGCTGATCATTTTCCAACAGTCTATCGATTCTGGATCAGTTCCTATGGACTGGAGGGTAGCTAATGTAACACCACTTTTTTAAAAATGGAGGGAGAGAGAAAACGGGTAATTATAGACCGGTTAGCCTGACATCAGTCGTGGGGAAAATGTTGGAATCAATTATTAAAATAGCAGTGCATTTGGAAAGCAGTGATAGGATCGGTCCAAGTCAGCATGGATTTATGAAAGGGAAATCATGCTTGACGAATCTTCTAGAATTTTTTGAGGATGTAACTAGTAGATGGACAAGGGAGAACCAGTGGATGTGGTGTATTTGGACTTTCAAAAGGCATTTGACAAGGTCCCACACAAGAGATTAGTGTGCAAAATTAAGGCACATGGGATTGGGGATAATGTATTGACGTGGATAAAGAACTGGTTGGCAGACAGGAAGCAGAGAGTCAGGATAAACAGGTCCTTTTCAGAATGGCAGGCAGTGGACTAGTGGAGTGCCACAGGGCTCAGTGCTGGCACCCCAGCTATTTACAATATACATTAATGATTTGGATGAAGGAATTGAATGTAATATCTCCAAGTTTGCAGATGACACTGATAGTGTGAGCTGTGAGGAGGATGCTAAGATGCTGCAGGGTGACTTGGACAGGTTAGGCGAGTGGGCAAATGCATGGCAGATGCAGTATAATGTGGATAAATGTGAGGTTATCCACTTTGGGGGCAAAAACACGAAGGCAGATTATTTGAATGGTGACACATTAGGAAAAGGGGAGGTGCAACAAGACCTGGGTGTCATGGGACTTTAGCCATTGAAAGTTGGCATGCAGGTACAGCAGGCGGTGAAGAAGGCAAATGGTATGTTGGCCTTCATTGCGAGAGGATTTGAGTATAGGAGCAGGGAGGTCTTACTGCAGCTGTACAGGGCCTTGGTGAGGCCCCACTTGGAATATTGTGTTCAGTTTTGGTCTCCTAATCTGAGGAAGAACGTTCTTGCTATTGAGGGAGTGCAGCGAAGGTTCACCAGGCTGATTCCCGGGATGGCAGGACTGACATATGAAGAGAGACTGGATCAACTGGGCCTGTATTCACTTGAGTTTAGAAGGATGAGAGGGGATCTCATAGAAACATATAAAATTCTGACGGGACTGGACGGGTTAGATGCAGGAAGAATGTTCCTGATGTTGGGGAAGTCCAGAACCAGGGGACACTGTCTAAGGATAAGGGATAAGCCATTTAGGACTGAGATGAGGAGAAACTTCTTCACTCAGAGAGTTTTTAACGTGTGGAATTCCTTACCGCAGAGAGTTGTTGATGCCAGTTCATTGGATATATTCAAGAGGGAGTTAGATATGGCCCTTACTGCTAATGGGATCAAGGGGTATGGAGAGAAAGCAGGAAAGGGGTACTGAGGTGAATGATCAGCCATGATCTTATTGAATGGTGGTGCAGGCTCGACGAGCTGAATGGCCTCCTCCTGCACCTATTTTTTTTCCTATGTTTAACTCTCCTTCCTCGACTTTCTGCGCTTCTTGCCACCCTTCGGTGGTGTTTTCTTGATTTCTTTCTTAGTGCCTTTTTTCGGAGCTGGTTTCTTCTCCTTCAGCATAGTTTTGTTAAATCAGGCACAGATCTGAAGGGAACTCAGTTCGGAGCTCGCATTATATAGGCAGCCCCACAGCCCGCCCACAGCCCTATGCTAATGAGGGATGGGTGAAGGCAACGATTGTGATTGGTTCATTGGCCGCGTTGTCATTTTCCATTGTTCTGTATCTCTCTGATTGGTCTCTTTAAACATCCAATCAGATGTATTGCTCACCACAATCTCAAATTCTTGAATGAGGTCATCAATTACATCCCCTCCCGATTTATACACCGTTCTTTGTGTTTCTATTCTGCTCTCAGGCAAACATGGTTACTGACGGCCGGTCTTATGAAGAAGGTTCATTCACGTTTTTTCCTATATATACATTCAATAATCTGAACAGCAAGGTCGCTGTCGATCTAGATGTCTACATGTTCAACAGACATTGACCGGTTTATAACCGAGATTGCCTGAGGGTCAATTCTGATCAGGCCTTGGGAGTCCTTTTGTGAGGGCCAAAGACCCTGATGCTGCCTTTCTCCCACCGGTTAATTCACCACCTTTCTTATCGGTCACTTCTGTAACTACGTTAGTTGTTTCAGTATTACCTTCATCTGGAATATGTCGTACCTTCTGTGCCGTAAACGGCCTATTTCCCTTAGTAAAAGGGTCAAAAACCAGGGAGCATAAATTTAAAAAAATTGGTAGAAGGTTTAGAGATGATTTGAGGGGAAATATCTTCACGCAGAGGGTGGTGTGGTCTGGAACTCACTGCCTGAAAGGGTGATAGAAGCTGCAATCCTCACCACATTTAAAACTACTTGGATGTGCACTTTTACGGACCTAGAGCTGGAAAGTGGGATTAGGCGAGATAGCCTTTTGTTGGCCGGCACGGACACGATGGGCCGAAGTGGCCTCCATACGTGCTGTAAGCTCTCCCCCGTTCCCCAGGTCGCTGCTCTTTCTGTAAAGTGGTGGGTGGCTCTTAGTAGAGCCTTTGCTTTGCGCTTGGGGGAAGAGAGTCGCGTTGAATCCATAAAGTGCGGTCCTACCGTTTCAGAGCGGACACCACATCCATGGCAGTGACCGTCTTGCGCTTGGCGTGCTCAGTGTAGGTCCAAACTGACCGACTAAGGAGAGAAATACACAGCCTGGGAACGGACGGAGCTCCCGAGAACTGAACCAGCAAACTATCTCAAACCAGGCCAGAATTAAACTAGGTCCTTTTATTACTACAATAATTCATCACCGCCGACTCTCTTCATAGTTTTCATTTACAGAGTAAAGAATATTTAGGGAACTGGTGGCAGTATTTATACAATTGTTGAGTCTGACAACTGTAGTTCAATGATTCGCTGTTAACTAGAAAAGCGTATGTAAGCAAAGAACCGTAACGCAGAGACCGGGAACTAAAAACTCCCGCATACAGGTCTGAAACAGATCAATTTATCGGTATATGAACTCAAGGTCTCCATTAATACAGTCAGCAGCCCTTTCACAGATCCTGTGGGTGGCTCTGAAAAGAGCCTTTGGGTTATTAGATTAAATCTTGTCCGCTTTACTTGCTCTTGGACGAAGTGGTGGTTTTCTTGGGCAGTAGCACAGCCTGGATATTAGGCAGCACCCCGCCCTGAGCGATGGTCACCTTTCCCAGCAGCTTGTTGAGCTCCTCGTCGTTGCGGATGGCCAGCTGCAGGTGTCTGGGGATGATGCGTGTCTTCTTGTTGTCACGGGCCGCGTTGCCGGCCAGCTCCAGGATTTCAGCGGTCAGATACTCGAGCACAGCAGCCATGTAGACCGGGGCTCCGGCACCCACACGCTGGGCGTAGTTCCCCTTTCGCAGGAGCCTGTGAACACGGCCCACAGGGAACTGCAGTCCGGCTCGGGAGGAGCGAGACTTGGCCTTGGCCCGAGCTTTACCGCCGGTTTTTCCTCTTCCAGACATTTCCACAATGCGCAGGTTCAGAGAAAGAATGAGAAACTCCTCCCATATCTGCCCTTCTTATACCTTCTGGAGGGATGCAGGGAGCGAACTTGTGATTGGTCACTCTGTGGTGAATATCATTGGTCGTTTCCGATGACCAATCACAGCCTGTTTAGTCCACCAATGAAAGCAGGGCTGAAATTACTGGTTCTCAACAGCCAGAACTCAACGATTTTTTAATTCAAAAATCCCGCCAATAATTGTTAAAATTGCGGATTATGTTAGTAACTTCACCATTAACCAAATACTTCAAAACACTTTGTTTCCTTTTGTCTTATTCCATGTTTCCCTTGCAAATTCCAGCCTGTTACAATCAGGATTAAATTCGGCTTCAGTTCCAAAATGTAACGGGCATAACTCAGTCCTTTCTGATTGTGTAACGGGACACATTCCAGCCTAATCTTTGTAAAAGTGAACTTCTATTCACAGGAACGGTGTAAAAGTTGGGAATCACAGATCATGGATCGATCCTCCGCACAGGGGGCAGTGAGACCAGAACTGCGAGTCCTTCTGTGAAAAGAGAAGAGGGACAGAGTGTTCAAACTGCCCCCGTTCTGGTCTCTGTAAGAACTGCGGGGAGTCTCGGGTCAATAAACGGACTGAGCCGCAACGGAATAAAAAAAAACACGAAAAGGGCTTGAGTGAGAATGTGTCACTGAAATCGGAGTCTCCCCCGCCCCCCTCCAAAATAAGCTCCTAATTCGTCGGCAGGCGCTGTGAATGAACGGGTCTGAGAGCAAAGGGAAAGCGACCAGGAACCGTGTTTGTAGTTTACTCACTGCGGGAAATTCCAGCGACGCCAAGGTCGAACCAGACAGTGAAAACTAAATCTACAGCTGGAACTGCAAAGGTTCTCACACCTTAATCGGGAAACATAGAAATTAGGTGCAGGAGTAGGCCATTCGGCCCTTCGAGCTTGCACCACCATTCAATAAGATCGTGGCTGATCATTCAACTTCAGTACCCCTTTCCTGCTTTCTCTCCATACCCCTTGATCCCTTTGGCCGTAAGGGCCATATCGAACTCCTTTTTGAATATATTTAACGAACTGGCCTCAACAGCTTCCTGTGGTAGAGAATTCCACATGTTAACCACTCGCTGAGTGAAGAAGTTTCTCCTCATAGAAACATAGAAACAGAGAAAATAGGTACAGGAATAGGCCATTCGGCCCTTCGAGCCTGCACCACCATTCAATAAGATCATGGCTGATCATTCCCTCAGTACCCCTTTCCTGCTTTCTCTCCATACCCCATTGATCCCCTTAGCCGTAAGGGCCATATCTATCTCCCTCTTGAATATATCCAATGAACTGGCATCAACAACTCTCTGCGGCAGGGAATTCTACAGGTTAACAACTCTCTGAGTGAAGAAGTTTCTCCTCATCTCAGTCCTGAATGGCTACCCCTTATCCTAAGACTGTGTCCCCTGGTTCTGGACTTCCCCAACATCAGGAACAATCTACCTGCATCTAACCTGTCCCGTCAGAATCTTGTATGTTTCTATGAGATCCCCTCTCATCCTTCTAAACTCCAATGTATAAAGGCCCAGTTGATCCAATCTCTCCTCATATGTCAGTCCAGCCATCCCGGGAATTGGTCTGGTGAACCTTGGCTGCACTCCCTCAATAGCAAGAACGTCCTTCCTCAGATTAGGAGACAAAAACTGAACACAATATTCCAGGTGAGGCCTCACCAAGGCCCTGTACAACTGCAGTAAGACTTCCCTGCTCCTATACTCAAATCCCCTAGCTATGAAGGCCAACATACCATTTGCCTTCTTCACCGTCTGCTGTACCTGTATGCTAACTTTCAATGACTGATGAACCATGACACCCAGGTCTCATTGCACCTCTCTATTTTCCTAATGTGCCACCATTCAGATAATATTCTGCCTTCGCGTTTTTGCTCCCAAAGTGGATAACCTCACATTTATCCACATTATACTGCATCTGCCATGCATTTGCCCACTCACCTAACCTGTCCAAATCACTCTGGAGCCTCTTAGCATCCCCCTCACAACTCACACCACCACCCAGTTTAGTGTCATCTGAAAACTTGGAGATATTACACTCAATTCCTTCATCCAAATCATTGAAGTATATTGTAAAGAGCTGGGGTCCCAGCACTGAGCCCTGCGGCACTCCACTAGTCACTGCCTGCCATTCTGAAAAGGACCCGTTTATCCCGACTCTCTGCGTCCTGTCTGCCAACCAGTTCTCCATCCACCTCAGTACATTACCCCCAATACCATGTGCTTTGATTTTGCACATCAAACTCTTGTGTGGAACCTTGTCAAAAGCCTTTTGAAAATCCAAATACACCACATCCACTGGTTCTCCCTTGTCCACTCTACTAGTTACATCCTCAAAAAATTCCATAAGATTTGTCAAGCATGATTTCCCCTTCATAAGACCATGCTGACTTGGACCAATCCTGTCACTGCTTTCCAAATGCGCTGCTATTTCATCCTTAATAATTGATTCCAACATTTTCCTCACTGATGTCAGGCTAACCAGTCTATAATTACCCACATTCTCTCTCCCTCCCTTTTTAAAAAGTGGTGTTACATTAGCTACCCTCCAGTCCATAGGAACTGATCCAGAGTCGATAGATTGTTGGAAAATGATCACCAATGCATCCACTATTTCCAGGGCCACTTCCTTAAGTACTCTGGGATGCAGACTATCAGGCCCTGGGGATTTATCGGCCTTGAATCCCATCAATTTCATGAACATAATTTCTCGCCTAATAAGGATATCCTTCAGTTCCTCCTTCTCACTAGACCCTTGGTCCTTAGTACTTCCAGAAGGTTATTTGTGTCTTCCTTCGTGAAGACAGAACCAAAGTATTTGTTCAATTGGTCTGCCATTTCTTTGTTCCCCATTATAAATTCACCTGAATCCGACTGCAAGGGACCTACGTTTATCTTCACTAATCTTTTTCTCTTCACATATCTATAAAAACTTTTGCAGTCAGTTTTTATGTTCCCGGCAAGCTTCTTCTCGTACTCTATTTTCCCCCTCTTAATTAAACCCTTTGTCCTCCTCTGCTGAATTCTAAATTTCTCCCAGTCCTCAGGTTTGCTGCTTTTTCTGGCCAATTTATATGCCTCTTCCTTGGATTTAACACTATCCTTAATTTCCCTTGTTAGCCACGGTTGAGCCACTTTCCCCGTTTTATTTTTACTCCAGACAGGAACGTACAATTGCTGAAATTCATCCATGTGATCTTTAAATATTTGCCATTGTTTATCCACCGTCAATCCTTTAAGTATCCTTTGCCAGTCTATTCTAGCCAATTCATGCCTCAAACCATCGAAGTTACCTTTCCTTAAGTTCAGGACCCTAGTTTCTGAATTAACTTGTCACTCTCCATCCTAATAAAGAATTCTACCATGTTATGGTCACTCTTCCCCAAGGTGCCTCGCACAACAAGATTGCTAATTAGTCCTTTCTCATTACACATCACCCAGTCTAGGATGGCCAGCTCCCTGGTTGGTTCCTCGACATATTGGCCTAGAAAACCATCCCTAATACACTACAGGAAATCCTCCTCCACCGCATTGCTACCAGTTTAGTTAGCCCAATAAATATGTAGATTAAAGTCACCCATGATAACTGCTGTACCTTTATCGCATGCATCCCTAATTTCTTGTTTGATGCTGTCCCCAACCTTACTACTACTGTTTGGTGGTCTGTACACAATTCTCACTGGCGCTTTCTGCCCCTTGATATTCCATAGCTCCACCCATACCGATTCCACATCATCCAAGCTAATGTCCTTTCTTGCTATTGCATTAATTTCCTCTTTAACCAGCAATGCCACCCCACCTCCTTTTCTTTTCTGTCTATCCTTCCTAAATGTTGAATACCGCTGGATGTTGTGTTCCCAGCCTTGGTCATCCTGGAGCCATGTCTCCTTGATGCCAATCACATCATACCCATTAACTGCTATCTGCGTAGTTAATTCATCGACCTTATTCCGAATGCTCCTCACATTGAGGCACAGAGCCTTCAGGCTTGTCTTTCTAACACACTATGCCCCTTTAGAATTTCGCTGTAATGTGGCCCTTTTTGCTTTTTGCCTTAGGTTTCTCTGCCCTCCACTTCTACTTTTCTTCTTTCTATCTTTTGCTTCTGCCCCCATTCTACTTCCCTCTGTCTCTCTGCATAGGTTCCCATCCCCCTGCCATATTAGTTTAACTCCTCCCCAACAGCACTAGCAAACACTCCCCCGAGGACATTGGTTCCGATCGTGCAATGTCCCAGAAATTTGAATCCCTCCCTTCTGCATCAGTGCTGAAGCCAGGTATTCATCTGAGCTATCCTGCAATTCCTACTCTGACTAGCACGTGACACTGGTAGCAATCCTGAGATTACTACTTTCGAGGTCCTACTTTTTAATTTAGCTCCTAGCTCCCTAAATTCGTCTTGTAGGACCTCATCACGTTTTTTACCTATATCGTTGGTACCTATACGCACCACGACAACTGGCTGTTCACCCTCCCTTTTCAGAATGCCCTGCATCCGCTCTGAGACATCCTTGACCCTTGCACCAGGGAGGCAACATACCATCCTGGAATCTCGGCTGCAGCCGCAGAAACGTCTATCTATTCCCCTTACAATTGAATTCCCTATCACTATCGCTCTCCCACTCTTTTTCCTGCCCTCCTGTGCTGCAGAGCCACCCACGGTGCCATGAACTTGGCTGCTGCTGCCCTCCCCTGATGAGTCATCCCCCTCAACAGTACCCAAAGCGGTGTATCTGTTTCGCAGGGGGATGACCACAGTGGACCCCTGCACTACCTTCCTCGCACTGCTCTTGCTGTCACCCATTCCCTATCTGGCTGTGTATCCTTTAACTGAGGTAAGATCAACTCACTAAACGTGCTATTCACATCATTCTCAGCATCGAGCATGCTCCAGAGTGAATCCACCCGCAGCTCCAGTGCCGCAATGCGGTCCGTCAGGAGCTTCAGCCAGACACACTTCCCGCACACGTAGTCGTCAGGGACACCGGAAGCGTCCCTGACTTCCCACATAGTACAGGAGGAGCATAAAATGTGTCCGAGCTCTCCTGCCATGACTTAACCCTTAGATAAACTTAATTTGGCAACAACAATGCTAAAAGGTTACTTACTGATAAAGAAAAGAAAAAGAAAAACTACTTACCAATCACCAGCCAATCACTTACCCCCTTGGCTGTGACGTCACCTTTCGATTTCTTTCTACTTCATTTTTGCCTTCTCTCCCTGCTGCAGCTGCACCAGCTGCTCTCTCCAACGCACTGGGCCTTTGTAGGCCTCTCGCCGTACCTCTTCGACTCCTCGACTCCCCGCTGGCCTCTCCGATCTGCTGGCCCTCCTGTTGGGCCTTTATAGGCCTCTCGACGTCCCGCTCTGCCTTCTCGACTCCCCTCGGTCCTAAATGGCTTGCCCCTTATTCTTAGACTGTGACCCCTGGTTCTGGAACTCCCCAGCAACGGGAACATTCTTCCTGCCTCTAACCTGTCGAATCCTGTCAGAATTTTATATGTTTCTATGAGATCCCCTCTCATTCTTCTAAACTCCAGTGGATAAAAGCCCAGTTGATCCAGTCTCTCCTCATATGTCAGTCCTGCCACCCTGGGAATCAATCTGGTGAACCTTCGCTGTACTCCCTCAATAGCAAGAATGTCCTTCCTCAGATTAGGAGACCAAAACTGAACACAATATCCAGGTGTGGCCTCACCAAGGCTCTGTACAACTGCAGTAAGACCTCCCTGCTCCTATACTCAAATCCTCTAGCTATGAAGGCCAACCTGCCATTTGCCTTCTTTACTACCTGCTGTACCTGCATGCCAAACTTCAATGACTGATGTACAATGACACCCAGGTCTCATTGCATCTCCCCATTTCCTAATCTGTTACCATTCAGATAATATTCTGTATTCCTATTTTTGTCACCAAAGTGGATAACCTCACATTTATCCACATTATACTGCATCTGCCATGCATTTGCCCACTCACCTAACCTGTCCAAGTCACCCTGCAGCCTCTTAGCATCCTCCTTACAGCTCACACCGCCACCCAGTTTAGTGTCATCTACAAACTTGGAGATATTACATTCAATTTCTTCATCTAAATCATTGATGTATATTGTAAATAGCTGGGGTCCCAGCACTGAACCCTGCGACACCCCACTGGTCACTGCCTGCCATTCTGAAAAGGACCCGTTTATTCCAACTCTCTGCTTCCAGTCTGCCAACCAGTTCTCTATCCACGTCAGTACATTACCCCAATACCATGTGCTTTAATTTTGCACACCAATCTCTTGTGTGGGAACTTGTCAAAAGCCTTTTGAAAGTCCAAATATATCACATCCACTGGTTCTCCCTTGTCCACTCTGCTAGTTACATCCTCAAAACATTCTGGGAGATTTGTCAATCATGAGTTCCCTTTCATAAATCCATGCTGACTTGGACCGATCCTGTCACTGCTTTCCAAATGCTCTGCTATTTCATTTTCAATAATTGATTCCAACATTCCACCACTGATGTCAGGCTAACCGGTCTATAATTTCCTGTTTGCTCTCTCCCTCCTTTTTTAAAAGTGGTGTTACATTAGCTATCCTCCAGTCCATAGGAACTGATCCAGAGTCAATAGAATATTGGAAAGTGATCACCAATGCATCCACTATTTCTAGGGCCACTTCCTTAAGTACTCTGGGATGCAGCCTATCAGGCCTGGGGTTTTATCGGCCTTCAATCCCATCAATTTCCCTAACACAATTTGCTGACTAATAAGGATTTCCTTCAATTCCTCCTTCTCACTAGACCCACTGTCCCCTAGTATTTCCAGAAGGTTATTTGTGTCTTCCTTAGAGAAGACAAATCCAAAGTATTTGTTCAATTGGTCTGACATTTCTTTGTTCCCCTTACTGTAAATATTTACTGTAAATTCAGTATAAAGGGTGACGTGTTTGTGCAGCCCTTTCAGTGATGTTGTGGGTGGCTCTTAAAAGAGCCGTTATTTTTTGGGATTTGTTCTCTCAGGACAACGTGGTGTTTTACTTGGAGCTGGTGTACTTGGTCACCGCCTTTGTCCCTTCAGACACGGCGAGCTTGGCCAGCTCCCCGGGCAGCAGCAGGTGCACGGCGGTCTGGATCTCCCGGGAGCTGATGGTGCAGCGCTTGTTGTAATGGGCCAGGCGGGAAGCCTCACCCGCGATGAGCTCAAAAATATCGTTCACAAACGAGTTCATGATGCCCATGGCCTTGGAGACGATACCAGTATCGGGATGAACCTGCTTCATCACTTTGTAAATGTAGATGGAGTAACTCTCCTTCCTCGACTTTCTGCGCTTCTTGCTGCTCTTCGCTTGCAGCCCTTTTTCAGAGCTATTTTCTTCTCCTCAGGCATCGTTTTGTTCAGTCAGGCACAGATCTGAAGGGAACTCAGCTCAGAGCTTGTATTAGAAAGGCAGCCCCACAGTCCGCCCACAGCCCTATGCTATTCAGGGATGGGTGAGGCAATGATTGTGATTGGCTCATTGGCCACGTTGTCAATTTCCATTGTTCTGTAATGTCTCTGATTGGTCTCTTTAAACATCCAATCAGATTTACTGCTCGTCACAATCTCAAATTCTTGAATGAGGTCATCAATTACATCCCCTCCCGATTTATACTCTGTTCTTTGTTTCTATTCTGCTCTCAGGTTACCCCGACACAAAGCCCACTTGCGGACACAGTCCTAATGTGATGAGCTGCTGTAAGGAGGCTGCTGTTTGCTCCCTTACTCGGGCCCGGGATATCTCCGCTCCCTGATGTGTTCAACGATCATCAGCCCAGCACAGAGGAAACGGCAGCCGCTGACAGAGCTGGAGGAGGGGAGCTCGCCTGGGCCCTTCCCGTCGGTTTAAACACTGGGCGGGGAGAGGGGCTGAGGGGAGCAGGCAAGTATTTCAATGCTGGAGCGTGAAGCCTGGAGGCGGATCTGGAAGCTCAGAGGCCATTGCCTCTGATCAACCTGTCACCCTGGTTCTGGCTGCTCCTCGCCTCTCTCACACTCTGCCCTTCTCAACCAGGTCCGGGCTGGCTTCATAAACACAGCTGGATGGTGAGAGTTTATCATTCAGTTTATGTTCCTGTGAAGAATCATCATCATGTCTGGCCGAGGTAAAGGAGGCAAAGGACTGGGTAAAGGCGGAGCCTGACACCACTGTAAAGTGCTCCGTGATAACATCCAGGGCATCACCAAACCCACCATCCGCCGCCTGGCTCACCATGGCGGTGTCAGTGGATCTCGGGCCTGATCCACGAGGAGACCCGCGGGGTGCTGAAGATCTTCCTGGAGAATGTGATCAGAGATACGGTCACCTACACTGAGCACGCCAAGCACAAGACGGTCACTGACATGGATGTGGTGTACGCTCTGAAATGGTACTCTCTATGGATTCGGCGGCTGAACAACGCGACCCTGGGGCAGTTTGACTATTTTTCTGATAATTTTCAATTATAGAATGATGGAAATTTACAGCACGGAAGGAGGCCATGTCCATGCCAGGCAACAAGAGGCTATCCAGCCTAATCCCACTTCCCAGCTGTAGGTCCGCAGGTTACAGCACTTCAAGTGCACATCCAAGTACTTTTTAAACGTGGTGAGGGTTTCTGCCTCTGTCACCCTTTCAGGCCGTGAGCTCCAGACGCCCAACACCCTCTAGGTGGAGAAATCTCCCCTCAAATTCCTTCTAAACCTTCTACCAATTACTTTAAATTTATGCTCCTGGTTGTTGACATCTCTGCTCAGGGAAATAGGCCCTTTCTATTCACTATATCTAGGCCGCTCATAATTTTATACACCTCAATGAGTTCTCCCCTCAGTCTCCTCTGTTCCAAGGAAAACAAACCCAGCCTATCTCATCTGTCCTCATAGCTAGGATTCTCCACTCCCGGCAACATCCTCGTAAATCTCCTCTGTACCCTCTCCAGTGCAATCACATCCTTCCTGTAATGCGGTGACCAGAACTGCACGCCGTACTCTAACTGTGGCCTAACCAGTGTTTTATACAGTTCGAGCATAACCCCACCTGCTCTTGTATTCTATGCCTCGACTAATATTGGCAGGCATTCTGTATGCCTTCTTATCCAGCTTATCTACCTGGCCTGCTAGCTTCAGGGATTTGTGGGCATGCACTCGCTTTGTTCTTCGACATTTCTCGGTGACCTACCATTTAATGTGTATTCCCTTTCCTTGTTAGCCCTCCCCAAATGTATTACCTCACACTTCTCTGGATGGAATTCCATTTGCCACTGTTATGCCCACCTGATCAGTTGATTGATATCTTCCTGCAGTCTACAGCTTTCTTCTTCATTATCAACCACACAGCAGAGTTTAGTATCATCTAAAAAACTTCTTAATCATATCGCCTATATTCAAGTCGAGATCACTGATGTATACCACAAAAAGCAAGGGACCTCGTACTGAGCCCTGCGGAACCCCACTGGAAACATCCTTCCAGTCACAAAAACAGCCATCAACCATTACCCTCTGCTTCCTGCCTTTTAGTCAATTTTGTATCCAATTTGCCACTTTTCCCTGGATTCCATGGGCTCTTACTTTCTTGACCAGTCTGCCATGTGGGACCTCATCAAAAGTCTTGCTAAAATCCATTTACACATCAAACGCATTATCCTCATCAACCCTCGTTACCTCCTCAAAAATTCAATCAAGTTAGCCAGACACGACCGTCCATTTACAAATCCGGGCTGACTGCCCTTGATTAATCCGTGTCTTTCTAAATGAAGGTTTATCCTGTCCCTCAGTATTTTTTCCAATAATATTCCCATCACTGAAGTCAGGCTGACTGGCCTGTAATTACTCGGTCTATCCCTTTCTCCCTTCTTAAACAAAGGTAACACATTAGCAGTCCTCCAGTCCTCTGAAACCACACCTGAAAGGACGTTAGCTGGAATGAATAAACTGACCAATTCAATGCATTAAACTGGCGGCTCCATCAGAGAGGCTGTGGGTGGCTCTTAAAAGAACCGTTGTATTTTCTGCATTTTTTTGTCAGTAAATTGTGGAGATTTACTTGGAGTTGGAGTACTTGGTCACCCCGTGCTTGATCAGCTCCCCGGGCAGCACCAGACTCACGGCGGTCTGGATGTGTGGACACAATCCGCACACTCCAAACTATTAAGAGGTTGGTGCCATCTCCTGGCTGAAAGCGAGTCCTGCAACAAGGGACAATCATTCAGCAGAAACTATTTTAAATTCGACAGTGACACCTCAGCACCATGTTTATGTTCAACTAAAACCATTGCAAAGTATTTTATTGGTCCGGCTGAAACTCTAAACATCCATTGAAAGCAGGTGGAGGCGCTCAGCCGATTGTAGTTTGAACAGTGGGGTTAATCATTGAGTGTGGGATGGGCAGGGGAGTATAGGATAGACAATATTTGTCAATCTCAGGTACTGCGTGTCAGTGTGCGGTTGACTTACGAATATAGGATATATTGCTATCTGTCAGAGCTGCACTGTCAGAGGTGCCATCTTTCACATGAGATGTTCAACTGAGGCCCCATAAGAGCATAAGAAATAGGAGATGGAGTAGGCCATTTGGCCCCTCGAGCCATGGCTGATCTGATCTTGGCCTCAACTCCACTTCTCTGCCTGCTCCCTATAACCCCGACTCCCTTAACGTTCAAAAATCTGTCTATATCCACCTTAAATAAATTCAATGACCCAGCCTTCACAGCTCTCTGGGGTAGAGAATTCCAAAGATTCAAGATCCGCCGAGAGAAGAAATTCCTCATCTCCATTTTAAATAGGCGACCTTATTCTGAAACTATGCCCCCTAGTTTTAGATTCCCCAACCAGGGGAAACATCCTCTCTGCGTCTACCTTGTCACGCCCCCTCAGAATCTTATACGTTTCAATAAGATTACCTCTCATTCTTCTAAACTCCAATGAATATAGGCCCAACCTGCTCAACCTTTCTTCATAACCCCCTTATCTCACGAATCAACCTCGTGAACCTTCTCTGAACTGCCTCCAATGCAAAGAGACCAAAACTGTACAAAGTACTCCACGTGTTGTGTCACCAACACCCTGTATAGTTGTAGCAGGTCGTCCCTACTTTTATACTCCATCCCCCTTGCAAAAGAGGCCAACATTCCATTTGCCTTCTTAATTACTTGCTGTACCTGCATGCTAACTTTTTGTGTTTCATGTACAAGGACCCGCAGATCCCTCTGTATTGCAGCATTTTCTAATTTTTCCCCATTTAAATAATTTGCTTTTATATTTTTCCTACCAAAGTGGATAACTCACATTTTCCCACATTATAATCCATCTCCCAAATTTTTGCTCACTCACTTAGCTTATCCATATCCCTTTGTAGATTCTTTGCGTTCTCCTCACAAATTGCTTTTCCACTTATCTTTATATCATCAGCAAATTAAGCTACATTACTCTCGGTCCCTTCATCCAAATCATTAATACAGATTGTAAATAGTTGAGGCCTCAGCACCGATCTCTGTGGCACCCCACTAGTTACAGTTTGCCAACCTGAAAATTACCCATTTATCCTGACTCTCTGTTTTCTGATAGTTGGCCAATCGTCTATCCATGCTAATATATTACCCCCAATCCTTTGAACTCTTATCTTGCTCAGTAACCTTTTATGCGGCACCTTATCGAATGCCTTCTAGAAATCCAAATACATGACGTCTACTGGTTTCCCTTTATCTACCCTGCTCGTTACATCCTCAAAGAACACCAACAAATTTGTCAAACATGTTTTCCCTTTCATAAAACCATGCTGACTCTGCTTGCCTGTATCATGATTTTCTAAATGTCCTGCTTCTACTTCCTCAATAATGGACTCTAGCATTTTCCCAATGACTAATGTTAGGTTAACAGTTTCCTGCTTTCTGTCTCCCTCCTTTCTTAAATAGGGGAATTACATTTGCTGTTTTCCAATCTGCTGGGACCTCTCCAGGATCCAGGGATTTTTGGCAGATTGCAACCAATCCAGCCATCATCTCTGTAGCCACTTATTTCAATACCATAGGATGCAGGCCATTAGGTCCATGGTATTTTGTCCAACTTGTCCCCCTCACAATAGCCCCATGATTATTCATTATTGGGATGCTTTTAGTGTCTTCTGCAGTGAAGACCGATACAAAATATTTGTTCAAATTCTCTGCCATTTCCCTGTTTCCCATTATTAATTCCCCAGTCTCATCCTCTAAGGGACCAACTTAGCTACTCTCTTCCTTTTTATATACCTGCAGAATCTTTTAGTCACTTTTTATATTTCTTGCTAGTTTACTCTCAATATATCCCCTTTCCCTTTTTAAAAAAAAAAGTCATCCTTTGCTCTTTTTAAAAAAGTTCCCAATCTTCTGGCCTTCCACCAATCTTCGCAACATTGTATGCCTTTGTTTTCAATTTGATGCAATCCTTTACTTCTTAGTTAGCCATGGCTGGTTCATCCTTCTTCAGAGTCTTTCTTTCTCATTGGAATACATCTTTGCTGAGAGTTATAAAATATCTCCTTTAGTGGTTGCCACTGCGTATCTACCATCTTACCCTTCCTTTGTAATTGCCTCTATTTAAGTTCAGGGCACTAGTACGAGACCCAAGTTTCTCAGCCTCAAACCGAATTTGAAATTATACCATGTTATGATCACTCTTCCCAAGAGAATCCTTTACTATAGATCATTAATTAATGCAGTCACGTTACCAGATCTAAAATAGTCCGCTCCCTGGTTAGTTCCACATCATATTGTTCTAAGAAAACATCCCAAATACATTCTATGAACTCTTGCTTAAGGCTACCTTTGCCAATTTGATTTGTCCAATCAAAATGAAGATTAAAATCACCCATAATTATTGCAGTATTTCTTACAAGCCTCCATTTTATGTTGATTTGTACGCCGTGCTGCTAGGAGGCCTATAGACTACTCCCACCAGTGATTTCTTTTCCTTATTATTTCTCATCTCGACCTAAACTGATTCTACATCTCTGAGAAGAAAAGGCTGAAGTGTTTACAACCATCTTCAGTCAGAAGTGCCTAGAGGATGATACATATCGGTCTTCTCCTAAGGTCCCCACCATCACAGAAGCCAGTCTTCAGCCAATTCGATTCACTCCACAGTCAAAAAATGGCTGAATGCATTGGATACAGCAAAGGCTATGGGCTCTGACAACATACCGGCTGTTGTGCTGAAGACTTGTGCTCCAGAACTAGCCACGCCTGTAGCCAAGCTGTTCCAGTCCAGCTACAACACTGGCATCTATGCGACAATGTGGAAAACTGCCCAGGTGTGTCCTGTCCACAAAAAGCAGGACAAATCCAATCCAGCCAATTACCGCCCCATCAGTTTACTCTCAATCATCAGCAAAGTGATGGAAGGTGTCGCCAACAGTGCTATCAAGCGGCACTTACTCACCAATAACCTGCTCACCGATACCCAGTTTGGGTTCTGCCAGGACACTCGGCTCCAGACCTCATCACAGCCTTGGTCCAAACATGGACAAAAGAGCTGAATTCCGGGTATGTTGATGGTAGGGGTTTCGGCTATGGTAATGCCATTGAATATTATGGGGCGGTGGTTAGACTCTTGCTTGTTGGAGATAGTCATTGCCTGGCACTTTTGTGTTGCGAATGTTACTTGCCATTTATCAGCCCAAGCCTGAATGTTGTCCAGGTCTTGCTGTATGCGGGCATGGGCTGCTCCATTATCTGAGAAGTTGTGAATGGAACTGAACACTTTGCAGTCATCAGCGAACATCCCCACTTCTGACCTTATGATGGAAGGAAGGTCATTGATGAAGCAACTGAAGATGATTGGGCCTAGGACACTGCCCTGGGTGGTGTCGAGCTTCTTGAGTGTTGTCGTAGTTGCACTCATCCAGGCAAGTGGAGAGTGTTCCATCACACTCCTGACTTGTGCCTTGTAGATGGTGGAAAGGCTTTGGGGAGTCAGGAGGTGAGACACTCGTCGTAGAATATCCAGCCTCTGACCTGCTCTTGTTGCCACAGTATTTATGTGGCTGGTCCAGTTAAGTTTCTGGTCAATGGTAACCCCGGGTATGTTGATGGTAGGGGTTTCGGCTATGGTAATGCCATTGAATATTATGGGGCGGTGGTTAGACTCTTGCTTGTTGGAGATAGTCATTGCCTGGCACTTTTGTGTTGCGAATGTTACTTGCCATTTATCAGCCCAAGCCTGAATGTTGTCCAGGTCTTGCTGTATGCGGGCATGGGCTGCTCCATTATCTGAGAAGTTGTGAATGGAACTGAACACTTTGCAGTCATCAGCGAACATCCCCACTTCTGACCTTATGATGGAAGGAAGGTCATTGATGAAGCAACTGAAGATGATTGGGCCTAGGACACTGCCCTGAGGAACTCCTGCAGCAATGTCATGGGGCTGTAATGATTGACCTCCAATCACCACAACCATCTTCCTTTGTGCTAGGTATGACTCCAGCCAGTGGAGAGTTTTCCCCCTAATTCCCATTGACTTCAGTTTTTCTAGGGCTCCTTGATGCCACACTCGGTCAAATGCTGCCTTGATGTCGAGGGCAGTCACTCTCACCTCGTCTCTAGAATCCGCTTGATTGGCACCCCATCCACCACCTTAAACATTCACTCCCTCCATCATTGACGTACCGTGGCTGCACTGTTTACCATGTACAAGATGCACTGCAGCACCTCCCAAGCCCACGACCGTTACCACCTAGAAGGACAAGGGCAGCAGGCGCATGGGATCACCACCACCTCCGTGTTCCCCTCCAAGTCACACACCATCCTGATTTGGAAGCATATCGCCATTCCTTCATTGTCGCTGGGTCAAAATCCTGGAACTCCCTCCCTAACAGTACTGTGGGAGTACCATCACCACACGCACTGCAGCAGTGGAAGAAGGTGACTCACCACCATCTTGTCAAGGGCAATTATGGATGGGCAATAAATACTGGCCGTACCAGGGATGCCCACATCCCGTGAACGAATAAAAAAAAAAGAATCAGAACCATCTGACCTCTCAAGTGGGTGTAAAAGATTCCATGATGTTATTTCGAAGTAAAGAAATCTCTCCGGTGTCCTGGTTAACATTTATCCCTCAACCAACAACACTAAAAGAGAGGCCGTGAAAAGTATTTTATAAATACAAGTCTTTCTTTAACAAAAGAGAAATGATTCAAAAATGGAACAGTCGCTAACAGGACATCAATTAGTCTCCTCTTGGAGAAATCAAGGAATCGACTCACTGTATGTAGGAAACAAAGCTGATTTATTTGATCGTTGTTTGACAGAGGGTGCAGAAAAGATTTACAAGAATGATTCCAGGGATGAGGGACTTCAGTTACATGGATAGACTGGTGAAGCTGGGGTTGTTCTTCTTAGAACAGAGAAGGTTGAGAGGAGATTTGATCGAGGTGCTCTAAAACATGAGGGGCCTGGACAGAGTAGAGAGAAAATATTCCCATTGGTGGAAGGGTGGAGAACCAGAGGACACAGATTCAAGGTGATTGGCAAAAGAACCAAAGGCGACATGAGAAAAAACTTCTTCTTCAGCAGCGAGTGTTTACGATCTGGAATGCACGGCCTGAAAGGGTGGTGGAGGCAGATTCAATCATGGCTTTCAAAAAAAGAATTGGATAAGTACCTGAAATAAAACATTTGCAGGTCTACGGGGAAAGGGCGAGGAGTGGGACTAGCTGAAGTATTCTTACAGAGAGCCGGCACGGGCTCGACAGTCCAAAAGGCCTCCTTCTGTGCTGTAACCATTCTATGATATCCAAAAAATTAAACTCCAGTCCAGTTATAGGGATTAATTACACCAGTGGCAACAAACTCCAACTGTCCGCATGAACAGGGTTCAGTCCTGGATGTGATTAACGGCAACAATAACAGCAGAGTCCAACCCCTGCAGTCACTTGTGAACTCGCTGGTGTCTCAGCAGGTTGGGTGATCGAGTAAATCCCTTCCCACACTCAGAGCAGGTGAACGGTCTCTCCCCAGTGTGAACTCGCTGGTGTTCCAGCAGGAGGGATGATCGAGTGAAGCCCTTCCCACATTCAGAGCAGATGAACGGTCTCTCCCCAGTGTGAATGTGTTGATGTGTCAGCAGGTCAGATGATCGAGTGAATCCCTTCCTACACTCGGAGCAGGTGAACGGCCTCTCCTCAGTGCGAGTGCGTTGGTGTGTCCGCAGGTTGGTTGAATGAGTGAAGCCCTTCCCACAAACAGGACAGGTAAACGGCCTCTCCCTTGTGTGAACACGCTGGTGTTCAGTGAGGTTGGATGAGTGAATTCCTTCCCACACACAGGACAGTTGAACGGCCTCTCCCCAGTGTGAATTCGCTGGTGTACCAACAGGTTGGATGAACGAGTGAATCCCTTCCCACACACGGGGCAGGTGAACGGCCTCTCTCCGTTGTGACTGCGTCGATGAATTTCTAGCGCAGAGGGGTAATTGAATCCCTTCCCACAGTCCCCACATTCCCACGGTTTCTCCATGGTGCGGGTGTCCTTGTCTCTCTCCAGTTTGGACGATCAGTTTAAGCCTCGCCCACGCACACAACACGTGTACGGTTTATCTCCGCTGTGAATGGTGTGATTTATTTCAAGCTGTGTAACTGGTTAAAGCTCTTTCCACAGGCACTGCACTGGAACACTCTCACTTGGGTGTGTGTGTCTCGGTGCTTTACCAGTCACACTGATGTTTGAAATCTTTTCCCACAGACAGAACAGACAAACGTTTCTCCTTCCACATTCAAAGACCGATGATATACAGGTGAATCGAGTAACTCTGTCAGGTCTTGATATGATTGGTTAGAGTTTCCCGTCTGCAAATTCTGCTTTTCTAATATCCTGTAAAAGGAGTTTACAAAAGTCAGCACTGGAAGTGCAGGATAGAAATTGAGGACAGACAATCCTAGTTTCTAAAGAACGTTCTTTCCTCTCTTGTTCCCCCAAAGCTGTAAATTCCCGTCCCACACACTCTCCCTCCACCCTGTGCTGAAATCCAAACTCATCGCACCACCTCCATCATTTCTTTCTTCCATCTGCAGTTTTCTCACTCCCTCTTCTCTGGTTGGGTTCAGTTCTACATCCCGTCTGTGCAGACTGAGAATAAATGAGGAAATTATTTTCTCTCCTAGTCACTGGGACCCTAAAGCCCCACCCGCCCTCTGCTCCTGTACCAAGATGGCCAGCAGGCGCCCTGATCCTGTCCAAGAATTCGGCTAGTTACCCCGAGCAGTCGGGTCTATCACCGCGGGTCAAACATGAGGCCTATGGGCTCGTATTCGGGGCCCGAGGCCGACACCAGGTGTTTATGAAGCTGCCCATCCCACCCAGGAGTCCAATTCCTCCGCTGAGCCCACAAGCTCCTACCGACTCGCGAAACGTCTCTTCCGCCTCAGACCACCTCCACCACTGGCACTGCGTGTGCTCAGAGCACAGCCCGGTCCCATGTCTGGGCTCCTGGTGTCATTGATAGAGCACTTTACCCCTGCGTGGGGTATTGTGGTTACAGAAGTAAACATTGCAACATTTGGTAGTGAAATGGATTGACTCAGGACAGACAGCAGGGATTATTGCAGGAAATAACACAGTGCAGTGAGAAAGAAAATGCAGTGGATGTTGTGTAGATGGATTGTCAAAATGTGTTTGATAAGGTGCCGGACAGGAGGCTTGTTGATCAAATTAAGGCTCATGGTATTAAAGGGAGTGGGGCCGCGTGGAGAGGAAGTTGGGTAAAGGGCAGAAAACAGAGAGTAGTGGTAAATGGATGTTGTTCAGACTGGAGGGATGTAAACAGTGGTGTCCCCCAGGGTCAGTGTTGGGACCATTGCTCTTAATATAGAGACAGGATCTGGACTCGGGAATAAGCACATAAGAATTAGAAGCCCCTCGAGCCTGCTCCACCATTCAATAAGATCATATTGATTCATCAATTGATCCATCGTTACGAAAAACAATAATGAGAATAAAACCAGACAGACCACACGGCATCGACCTCCGCACCGGCTACGGACCCGACAACGGCACACCCAGCCCAGTCTTTCTCACCAACATCTGGGGACTTGTGCCAAAATTCGGAGAGATGTCCCAGACTAGTCAAGCAACAGCCTGACATCGTCATACTCACAGAATCATACCTTTCAGCCAATGTCCCAGACTCCTCCATCACCATCCCTGGGTATGTCCTGTCCCACCGGTGGCGACACAGTAGTATACAGTCGGGAGGGTGTGGCCCTGGGAGTTCTCAACATTGACTCCGGACCCCATAAAGTCTCCTGGCTTCAGGTCAAGCATGGACAAGGAAACCTCCTGCTGATTACCACCCACCGCCCTCCCTCAGCTGATGAATCAGTGCTCCTCCATGTTGAACATCACTTGGAAGAAGCACTGAGAGTAGCAAGGTGCACAGAATGTACTCTGGGTGGGGGACTTCAATGTCCATCAAGACTGGCTCGGTAGCACCACTAATGACCGAGCGCTGAAGGACATAGCTGCCAGACTGGGCCTGGGTGAGAGAACCAACACGAGGGGAAAAACCGACTTGCGCCCATCCCTTTGGAAAGGGCGTGAGAGTGGGAGCAGCGGTAAGCCTACAAAGGGCGTGAGTCAGCCGAGCAGCGGGACTTCGGAAAGGGCGAGAGAGTGGGAGCAGCGGTAAGCCTACAAAGGGCGTGAGTCAGCCGAGCAGCGGGACTTCGGAAAGGGCGAGAGAGTGGGAGCAGCGGTAAGCCTACAAAGGGCGTGAGTCAGCCGAGCAGTGGGACTTCGGAAAGGGCGAGAGAGTGGGAGCAGCGGTAAGCCTACAAAGGGCGTGAGTCAGCCGAGCAGACAGCCGAAACAGCACCAAGTGACCTGGGAGGATAAGAAGTAAAAAGATTCAAAATGTGATGTCACAGGAAAGCAGGGAAGTGATTGGTTGGTCAGTTTTTCTCTCTTTTCTTGGGCATTGGTTTAAATTAAGAGCTGGGATTAAAAATCTAAACTTTCAAAACGTGAAAACTTAACTAAATACATTCGAGATGGCAGGGCAGGCGATGTGTTACTGCTGCATGTGGGAGCTGGTTGACCCCATTGAGGTCTACGGCGACCACATCTGCAGTAAGTGTTGGCTGCTCGAAGAACTTCGGCTCCACGTTGATGAGCTGGAGTCCGAGCTGCAGACACTGCGACACATCAGTCCTAGTAAAAGATCCGAGTCCATGCTTGACCTGAAGCCACGAGACTTCATGGGGTCCGAGTCAATGTTGAGGACTCCCAGGGCCACACCCTCCCGACTGTATACTACTGTATCGCCACCGGTGGGGCAGGACATACCCAGGGATGATGATGGAGGAGTCTGGGACATTGGCTGAAAGGTATGATTCTGTGAGTATGACTATGTCAGCTGTTGCTTGACTAGTCTGGGAGTAAAAGTACTCCTAGTAAAAGATCCTCTCGGAATGAGTGATCACAGTATGGTTGAATTTGTAATACAGATTGAGGGTGAGGAAGTAGTGTCTCACACGAGCGTACTATGCTTAAACAAAGTGGACTACAGTGGGATGAGGGCAGAGTTCGCTAAAGTAGACTGGGAACACAGACTAAACGGTGGCACAATTGAGGAACAGTGGAGGACTTTTAAGGAGCTCTTTCATAGTGCGCAACAAAAATATATTCCAGTGAAAAAAAAGGGCGGTAAGAGAAGGGATAACCAGCTGTGGATAACCAAGGAAATAAAGGAGAGTATCAAATTAAAAACCAATGCGTATAAGGTGGCCAAGGTTAGTGGGAAACGAGAAGATTGGGAAAATTTTAAACGACAGCAAAGTATGACTAAGAAAGCAATAAAGAAAGGAAAGATAGATTACGAAAGTAAACTTGCGCAAAACATAAAAACAGATAGTAAAAGCTTTTACCGATATATAAAAAGGAAAAGAGTGACTAAAGTAAATGTTGGTCCTTTAGAAGATGAGAAGGGGGATTTAGTAATGGGAAATGTGGAAATGGCTGAGACCTTAAACAATTATTTTGCTTCGGTCTTCACAGTGGAAGACACAAAAACCATGCCAAAAATGGCTGGTCACGGGAATGTGGGAAGGGAGAACCTTGAGACAATCACTATCACTAGGGAGGTAGTGCTGGACAGGCTAATGGGACTCAAGGTAGACAAGTCCCCATGTCCTGATGAAATGCATACCAGGGTATTAAAAGAGATGGCAGAAGTTATAGCAGATGCATTAGTTATAATATACCAAAATTCTCTGGAATCTGGGGAGGTACCAGTGGATTGGAAAGCAGCTAATGTAATGCCTCTGTTTAAAAAAGGGGGCAGACAAAAGGCAGGTAACTATAGGCCAGTTAGTTTAACATCTGTAGTGGGGAAAATGCTTGAAGCTATCATTAAGGAAGAAATAGCGGGACATCGAGATAGGAATAGTGCAATCAAGCAGACGCAACATGGATTCATGAAGGGGAAATCATGTTTAACTAATTTACTGGAATTCTTTGAAGATATAACGAGCATGGTGGATAGAGGTGTACCGATGGATGTGGTGTATTTAGATTTCCAAAAGGCATTCGATAAGGTGCCACACAAAAGGTTACTGCAGAAGATAAAGGTACGCGGAGTCAGCGGAAATGTATTAGCATGGATAGAGAATTGGCTGGCTAACAGAAAGCAGAGAGTTGGGATAAATGGGTGCTTTTCAGGTTGGAAATCAGTGGTTAGTGGTGTGCCACAGGGATCGGTGCTGGGACCACAACTGTTTACAATATACATAGATGACCTGGAGGAGGGGACAGAGTGTAGTGTAACAAAATTTGCAGATGACACAAAGATTAGTGGGAAAGCGGGTTGTGTAGAGGACACATAGAGGCTGCAAAGAGATTTAGATAGGTTAAGCGAATGGGCTGAGGTTTGGCAGATGGAATACAATGTAGGAAAATGTGAGGTCATCCATCTTGGGAAAAAAAAACAGTAAAAGGGAATATTATTTGAATGGGGAGAAATTACAACATGCTGCGGTGCAGAGGGACCTGGGGGTCCTTGTACATGAATCTCAAAAAGTTAGTTTGCAGGTACAGCAGGTAATCAGGAAGGCGAATGGAATGTTGGCCTTCATTGCAAGAGGGATGGAGTACAAAAGCAGGGAGGTCCTGCTGCAACTGTACAGGGTATTGGTGAGGCCGCACCTGGAGTACTGCGTGCAGTTTTGGTCACCTTACTTAAGGAAGGATATACTATCCTTGTAGGGGGTACAGAGACGATTCACTAGGCTGATTCCGGAGATGAGGGGGTTACCTTATGATGATAGATTGAGTAGACTGGGTCTTTACTCGTTGGAGTTCAGAAGGATGAGGGGTGATCTTATAGAAACATTTAAAATAATGAAAGGGATAGACAAGATAGAGGCAGAGAGGTTGTTTCCACTAGTCGGGGAGACTAGAACTAGGGGGCACAGCCTCAAAATACAGGGGAGCCAATTTAAAACCGAGTTGAGAAGGAATTTCTTCTCCCAGAGAGTTGTGAATCTGTGGAATTCTCTGCCCAGGGAAGCAGTTGAGGCTAGCTCATTGAATGTATTCAAATCACAGATAGATACATTTTTAACCAATAAAGGAATTAAGGGTTACGGGGAGCGGGCGGGTAAGTGGGGCTGAGTCCACGGCCAGATCAGCCATGATCTTTTTGAATGGCGGAGCAGGCTCGAGGGGCTAGATGGCCTACTCCTGTTCCTAATTCTTATGTTCTTATGTTATGATCAGGGAGAGGGAGAGTTACATGGATGCTGTGTTCCAGGAGGCAGTCACACCTCTTAGAGATTCATTAATTCAAATTTGGTCCGTGGTTAGGGACAGGAGGGTGTGACTATGAGCGAGACAGCTGTGGGGACCCAGGAGGTAGTGATGGAGGTGCCTCAGTCCTTGCAATTCTCCAACAGGTATGAGATTCTTGCTCCCTGTTTGGACGAGGGCAGGGACTGCAGGGAGGATGAGCAAACTGATCACAGCGCCATGGTACAGGGGGCCATTTAAGTGGGGGGAGTAAAAAGAAATGTTGTAGTGTTAGGAAACAGTATAGTTTCAGAGCTAGATACTGTTCTCTGCAGCCGAGTGCGTGAGTCCCGAAGGCTGTGATGCCTGCGCGGTGCCAAGGTTAAGGACATCTCCTCTGGGCTGAAGAGGAATTGGAGTAGGAGGGGGAAGATCCAGTTGTCGTAGTCCACGTAGGTACCAATGACATAGTTAGAACAAAGAAAGGGGTTCTGCTGAAGGATTTTGAGCAGCTAGGGGCTAAATTAAAAAGCAGAACCACAAAGGCAATAATCTCTGGATTACTACCTGAGCCATATATTTCGGTGAGAAGGAAAGACTTTAAGCGATGGGAGAACTAGCAGCGGTTAATGAAGGAAGTAAAGGACGGTATCAAATTGAAAATAATGGCATACAAAGTGGCCAAGATTAGTGGGAGGCCAGAGCATTGGCAAATGTTTTTAAAAACAGCAAATGATGACGAAAGGAATCATAGAGAGGGAAGGTAGATTATGAGAGTAAACTAGCAAGCAATATAAAAAAGACAGTCTGAGCTTCTACAGGTATGTAAAAAGGATAGGGTAACTAAAGTAAACATTGGTCCTTAGAGGATGAGACTGGGAAATTAATAATGGGGAACAGGGAAATGGCAGATACTTTGAACAAATATTTTATATCAGTCTTCACGATAGAAGACACTAAAAACACCTCAATAATAGATAATCAAGGGGCTATAGCGAGGGAGGAACTTAAAGCAATCACTATCACTAAAGAAAGAGGGCTCAGTAAAATAATGGGAAGAAAGGTGGAAAAGTCCCCTGGACCTGATGGCTTGCAACCTCAGGTCTTAATACACAGTAATGCTCCCTCTACACTGTCCCATCCAACAATGCCAGAGCAGATACAGCACACGTTGGATAGAGAGTAAAGCTCCCTCTATACTGTCCCATCAAACAATGCCTGAGCAGGTACAGCACAGGTTAGGTACAAAGTAAAAGTCCCTCTACACTCCCAGGGGAGGTACAGCACAGGTTAGATACAAAGTAAAAATCCCTCTACACTCCCATATCAAACACTCCCAGGGGAGGTATAGCACAGGTTAGATACAGAGTAAAGCTTCCTCTACCGGCCAACACACATTCCAAGGGAAGGTAAAGCATGGGTTAGGCAGAGGGTAAAGCTTCCTCTATACTCCCCTACCAAACAATGCCAGGGCAAGTATAGCACGGGTTAGATGCAGAACAAATCTCCCTCTAAATTGCCCCATCAAACATTCCTGGGGCAGGTACAGCCCGGATTAGATATAGTGGAAAGCTCGCACTATACTGTCCCATCAAACACTCACAAGGCAGCTACAGCACTGGGTTAAGTAGAGAGTCAAGCTCCCTCTACACTGTCCCAAAAACACTGCCAGGGCAGGTACAGTACAGGTCAGATACAGAGTAAAGCTCCCTCTACACTGTCCCATCAAACAATGCCAGGACAGGTATAGCCCCTGTTAGATACAGAATAAACCTCTATCTACACTGTCCCATCCAAAACTCCCAGGGCAGTTATAGCATGGGCCAGATACAGAGTAAAGCTCCCTCTACACTGCCCCATCAAACACTCGCAGGGCATGTATAGCATGGGTCAGATACAGAATATAGTTGTCTCGACACTGCCCCATCAAACACTCCCAGAGCAGGTACAGCACAGGTCAGAAACAGAGTAAGGCTTCATCTACACTGTCCCATCAAACACTCCCAGAGCAGGTACAGCACGGATCAGAAACAGAGTAAGGCTTCGACTACAATGTCCCATCAAATATTTGCCGGGCAGGTACAGCACGGATTAGATAGAATAAACCTCTCTCTATATTGTCCCATCAGACACTCCCAAGGGCAGGTAGAGTACTGGTTGGATACAGAGTAAATCTCCCTCTACACTGTCCCATCAAACACTCACAGGGCAGGTACAGCACAGGTTAGGCAGAGGGTAAAGCTCCCTCTACACTGTCCCATCAAATACTCCCAGGGCAGGTACAGCATGGGATAGATACAGAGTAAACCTCATTCTACATTGTCCCAACAAACATTCCCAGGATATGTACAGCACGGATTATAGACAGCCTAAAGCTCCCTCTACATTGTCCCATCAAACACAACTCGGGCAGGTACAGTATGGGTTAGATACAGAGGAAAGCTTCCCCTACACCAACCCATCAAAACTCACAGGGCAGTAAGAGCATGGGTTAGATACAGAGCAAAGCTCCCTCTGCAGTGTCCCATCAATCACTCACAAGGCAGGTACAGCACGGGTTATGCAGAGAGTAAAGCTCTCTCTACACTGTCCCATCAGAAACTACCAGGGCAGGTACAGCATGGGTTAGATACAGAGTAATACTCCCTCTACACTGTCCCATCAAACATTCCCAGGGCAGGTACAGCAAGGATTAGATACAGAGCAAATCTCCCTCTACACTGTCCCATCAAACACTCCCAGGGCAGGTGTGGAACATAAGAAATAGGAGAAGGAGTAGGCCATTTGGCCCCGCGAGCCTGCTCCGCCATTCAATAAGATCATGGCTGATCTGATCATGGACTCAGCTCCACTTCCCGCCCACTCCCCATAATCCTTGACTCCCTTATCGTTCAAAAATCTGTCTATCCCCACCTTAAATACATTCAATGACCCAGCCCCCACAGCTCTCTGAGGTAACAAATTCCAAAGATTCACAACCCTCAGAGAAGAAATTCCTCCTCATTTCCCTTTTAAATGAGCGACCCCTTATTCTGAAACTATGCCCCCTAGTGCTAGATTCCCCCATGTGGGGAAACATCCTCTCTGTATCTACCCTGTCAAGCCCCCTCAGAATCTTATACATTTCAATAAGATCACCTCTATGTCTTCTAAACTCCAATGCATACAGGCCCAACCTTTCTCATTATGACAACCCCTTCATCTCAGCAATCAACCTCGTTAACCTTCTCTGAACTGCCTTCAGTGCAAGTATATCCTTCTTGAAATAAGGAGACCAAAACTGTACGCAGTACTCCAGTTGTGGTCTTACTAAGCCATGTACAGTTGAAGCAGGACTTCCCTACTTTTATACTGCAACTCCCTTGCAATAAAGACCAACATTCCATTTGCCTTCCTAATTAATTGCACTAACTGCATGCTAAATGTTTGTGTTTCATGTACAAGGACCCCCAGATCCCTTTGTACCACCGCATTTTGTAATCTCTCACAATTTAAATAATAATTTGCTTTTTTATTACTCCTACTAACGTGGATACCCTCACATTTTCCCACATTATACTTCATCTGCCAAAGCTTTGCCCACTCACTTAGCCTATCTATATTAGTTTATAGATTCTTTGCATCCTCCTCACAACTTGCTAGGTTAGCATAGGTTAGATACACAGTAAACCTCCCTCTACATTATCCCATCAAACACTTCCAGGGCAGGTACAACACGGGTTAGGTACAGAGCAAAGCTCCCTCTGCACTGTCCCAAAAACACTCCCAGGGCAGGTACAGCACGGGTTAGATACAGAGCAAAGCTCCTTCTGCACTATTCCAGCAGATACACACAGTACAGGTACAGCACTGGTTAGATATACAGCAAAGCTCCTTCTACACTGTCCCATTAAACACTCGCAGGGCAGGTACAGCACGGGTTAGATAGAGAGTAAAGCTCCCTCTACACTGTCCCATCAAGCACTCACAGGGCAGGTACAGCACGGGTTAGATACAGCGTAAAATTCCCTCTACACTGTCCCATCAAATACTTCCAAGGCAGGTACAGAACAGGTTAGATACAGCATAAAGCCCAATTTACACTGTCCCGTCAAACACTCCCAAGGCAGGTACAGCACAGGTTAGATACAGAGTAAACCTCCATCTACACTGTCCTATCAGACACTCCCAGGGCAGGTACAGCTTGGGTTGAATACAGACTAAAACTCCCTCTACATTATCCCATCAAACAATGCCAGGGCAGGCACAGCACAGATCAGATACAGAGTTGCCCATGTGGTGGCTGGCGTGCAACAGCCATGACACGTTAAAAAAAGCCACGCACAGGCATCTTCCACCCATCAGGATTTAGATTCAGGACCTGGAATATTGGGTCCTGTGAACTCATCCTTTTTTGGCGTGGAAGCAAGTCATCCTTGTTTGCAGATGACACTAAGCTGGGTGGCAGTGTGAGCTGTGTGGAGGATTCTAAGAGGCTGCAGGATGACTTGGGCAGGTTAGGTGAGTGGGCAAATGCATGGCAGATGCAGTATAATGTAGATAAATGTGAGGTTATCCACTTTGGTGGCAAAAACAGGAAGGCAGAATATTACCTGAATGGTGACAGATTAGGAAAAGGGGAGGTGCAACGAAACCTGGGTGTCATGGTACATCAGTCATTGAAAGTTGGCATGCAGGTACAGCATGCGGTGAAGAAGGTAAATGACATGTTGGCCTTCATAGCGAGAGGATTTGAGTATAGGAGCAGGGAGGTCTTACTGCAGTTCTACAGGGCCTTGGTGAGGCAACACCTTGAATATCGTGTACAGTTTTGGTCTCCTAATCTGAGGAAGGACATTCTTGCTATTGAGGAAGTGCAGCGAAGGTTCACCAGACTGATTCCCGGGATGGCAGGACTGACATATGAAGAAAGACTGGATTGACTAGGCTTATATTCACTGGAATTCAGAAGAATAAGAGGGGATCTCATAGAAAAATATAACATATAGACGGGATTGGACAGGTTAGATGCAGGAAGAATGTTCCTGATGTTGGGGAAGTCCAGAACCAGGGCTCACAGTCTAAGGATAAGGGGTAAGCCATTTAGGACCGAGATGAGGAGAAACTTCTTCACTCAGAGAATTGTGAACCTGTGGAATTCTCTACCACAGAACGTTGTTGAGGCCAGTTCGTTAGATATATTCAAAAGGGAGTTAGATGTGACCCTTATGGCTAAAGGGATCAAGGGATATGGAGAGAAAGCAGGAATGGGGTACTGAAGTTGCATGATCAGCCATGATCATATTGAATGGTGGTGCAGGCTCGAAGGGCCGAATGGCCTACTCCTGCACCTATTTTCTATGTTTCAAGGGACTGCCAATGATGACCCTCCCTCTACACTGTCCCATCAGATACAACTTGGACAGGTAGAATACAGGTTAGATTCAGAGGAAAGCTTCCCCTACAGCGACCCATCAAAGCTCACAGGGCAGGCAGAGCACGGGTTAGATACAGAGCAAAGCTCCCTTTATACTATCCCATCAAGCACTCCCAGGGCAGGGACAGCACGAATTAGATACACAGTAAATCTGTGTCAGAGGAAACTGTATCCCAGTGAGAGTCAGTGCCAGAGGAAACTTATCCCAGTGAGAGTCAGTGCCAGAGGAAACTGTACCCCAGTGAGAGTCAGTGCCAGAGGAAACTGTACCCCAGTGAGAGTCAGTGCCAGAGGAAACTGTACCCCAGTGAGAGTCAGTGCCAGAGGAAACTGTATCCCAGTAAAAGTCAGTGCCAGAGGAAATTGTACCCCAGTGAGAGTCAGTGCCAGAGGAAACTGTACCCCAGTGAGAGTCAGTGTCAGAGGAAACTGTACCCCAGTGAGTCAGTGCCAGAGGAAACTGTATCCCAGTGAGAGTCAGTGCCAGAGGAAACTGTACCCCAGATAGAGTCAGTGCCAGAGGAAACTGTACCCCAGTGAGTGTCAGTGCCAGAGGAAACATGCAGCAGAGCCTGGTGTCCTTTCGTCTTGGATCCCCTTGCCATTGGACCAAGACCTTGCTTTGCCAAGCCTGTGTGGTAGCTAATGTGCAAGGGCCACCACACATTAAAATAATTCACGTTGTTAGCAATACAAAACAATCCTCTTCCTCTGCAGTTATCAATCTGTTGCAATTCCCCATGCTTGTAGTTTTGTTATATTACAAGTTAAAATATCTTCAGTTATCAGCAACAAATTGCATTTATATCACACCTTAAACGTAGTAAAATGTCCCAAGGCACTTCACAGGACCGTTAGCAAACAGAATTTGACACCCAGTCACATAGGAAATATTAGCACAGGATTAAAAGCTTGTTCATAAGGGTAGGTATTAAGGAGCATTTTGAAGCTGGAGAGGTTTAAGGAGGGAATTCCAGAGCTTATAGCCTCGGCAACTGAAGGTACGGCCACCAATATTGGAGGGTCGAAAATTGGGGCTGCTCAAGAGGCCAGAATTGGAGGAATGCAAAGATCTCCGAGGGTTGTCGGGCTGGAGGAGGTTACAGCAATAGGGAGGGGCAAAATCCTGGACGGATTTCAAAACAAGGACGAGCATTTTGAAATCGATGGAGCAGGAGCCAATGTAGTTCAGTGAGCACAGGGGTGATGGGTGAATGGAAATTGGTACAAGTTGGGATGAGAGGGCTGAGGACAGATTGAGTAGAATAGGCCTATATTCTCTGGAGTTTAGAAGAATGAAAGGTGATATAATTGAAACATAGAATTGACACGGGCTGGATAGTCTAGAGCTAGTGGTCCTAGTATTAGGATAAGAGATTGGCCATTTAAGACTGAGATGAGATATTTCTTCACTTAAGAGTTGTGAATCTTTGAAATTCTCTATCAAATAGAGATCTTACTGAATGGTGGAGCAGACGGGAGGGGCCATACGGCCTACGCCTGCTGCTACTTCTTGTGTTCTTGAGTAAGGATACGGCAGGGGTGTTTTTGATAAGCTTAAGCTTGCGGAGAGTGCGAGGTGTGAGGCCGATCAGGAGAGCATTGGAATTGTCCAATGTAGTGGTAACAGACAGGGATGAGGGTTTGAGCAGATGAGCTGAGGAAGGGGCAGAGACCGGTGATGTTATGGAGCTGGAAGTAAACGTACTTGGTGATTGAGGGAATATGGATTCGGAAACTCATCTCGGGGTCAAGTACGACGCCAATCAATAAATTGCAACCCTCCATATCTGTGTTTCAGTTTATAAGAATACTACATACCTCGAGTGATCAATGCTTCAATAGTAGTACTTATCAATATATTTTCTGATAATTCCAAATGTTCATGAATGAATAATTGATTGTGTCAGTGATAGGCTGTGCTGGTATTTCAGATTGGTTTGTGCATCGTGATCAGTGAATTGACTCTGATGCTTCCGGTTCAATCTTTCCAATGGCTTTCTCACCAGATGGGAAATATTTGAACATTGAGATCTGATGGTGTCGGTGTGAGTTCAGTCCCACCTAATGTATAGAGACGGGTCCATCTGCTGGGCTCTGCCTCAAACTGGAGTCACCTCTTAGATCAAAGCCCTTTACTCTAAAACACACACAAGATTCACTGTGACTGTGTTTCGAGACAGAAACTGATCTCACTTTACATCCCATTGCACGGCCCTCATGCTGGATAATTGTGCTCGGTGGTCAGTCTCTCCCAGTCTCATTTCCTGTCTTACCTTGTAACTTGTTTGTGCTGTCTACAGGACCGGTGTGTAGCTGAATAAATGGCACTTTCTCTTACCTTTCTCCCCAGTTGATCTATTGAAGCACTTTCAATTGGAAGGGGCTCACCGGTAGGTGCTCTCACAATCCTGTGCTGGTTCACCTGCTGTTGTTCCTCAGTCCATAATCCCTGGTTCCTTCCAGCTGTGGAACTTTCTCAATCACTCCGCCATTCACTGAGAGATCTAATTATGGCAGGGCAGAAAATTAGAAGAATATTAATGTTGTGAAGTGGAATGTAGTGTAAAGTGTTTTTCCAATGTTTCAGAAAAGTATATGTCCAGTATTTCTGTTTGATTTTATCCTTTTCCTCAGATCCCTGTCCCGTCCGTCTGGACTTACAGAAAATCACCAGAATTCTCCCTGGGTTACACACTGTCTGATCTCACTGGGCCCCCCGGGTTACACAGTGTCTGATCTCACTGGGCCCCCGGGTTACACACTGTCTGATCTCACTGGGCCCCCGGGTTACACACTGTCTGATCTCACTGGGCCCCCGGGTTACACACTGTCTGATCTCACTGGGCCCCCGGGTTACACACTGTCTGATCTCACTGGGCCCCCGAGTTACACACTGTCTGATCTCACTGGGCCCCCGGGTTACACACTGTCTGATCTCACTGGGCCCCCGGGTTACACACTGTCTGATCTCACTGGGCCCCCGGGTTACACGCTGTCTGATCTCACTGGGCCCCCGGGTTACACACTGTCTGATCTCACTGGGCCCCCGGGTTACACACTGTCTGATCTCACTGGGCCCCCGGGTTACACACTGAGCTCACTGGGCCCCCGGGTTACACACTGTCTGAGCTCACTGGAAGTTTCAGTCTATCTCCCGCATGTCCCCAAACCCTGAGCTCCGGGGCTGTGTGTTCAGTCCGGTGTTTTCCCTCACAGACTCACCACACCCTCCCCGGCCGGCCGAGCGCTCTGCCCCGGCCCCGGCCCCGGCCCCGGCCGCCCACCATCAGTCCGGTTCCCTGCTGCCCCCGGTTCCCCACATTGTCCAACCGCTGGTTACAGCAAACTGCGCGGCATCTGGGGACTGTGGCGTGGGGAGGGCGGCACCGAGCATGCGTACTGCTGTCACAGAGAATCCGGATCGTCTATTGGCTGCACGCATCAGATTGCCAGCCACTCCCACCAATAGGAGCCGGCAGCACCACAGAGCCCCGCCCACTGCGTTGAAGGAACGCTGGGCAGCTCGGGGGTCACGTGGCTTCTGAATTCAAAAAATTGTTAACCGGTGACGTCACAGACTCGCTCACATCTCTTGTGACGTACCAGCGAGCGTCGGTGCTGAGGGGCGGGACCGCTCACAGTGCGCCTGCGCCGGACTCCCAGCTCACTCAATGCCTCACTCCTGCAGTATTAATAATAACTTTTCTTTATAGAGCGCCTTTAACGAAGTAAAACGTCCCAAGGCGCTTCACAGCAGTGTTACAGGATACAAAACATACATTTCACACCGAGCCACAGAAGCAGAAATTGCGGCAGATGACCAAAAGCTGGGTCAAAGAGGTAGGTTTTAAGGAGGGTCTGAAAGTAGGAAAGAGGCGGAGAGGTTTAGGGAGGGAGTTCCAGAGCTCGGGGCCCAGGCAGCTGAAGGGCCGGACACCGATGGTGGAGCGATTATAATCGGGGATGGTCAAAAGGGCAGAATTTGAGGAGTGCAGACATCTTGTGGGCTGCAACAGATTCCAGAGATCGGGAGGGGCGAGGCCCTGGAGTGATTTGTAAAAAGTGATTTGTGATTATTAACAGCAACAACTTTTAACAGTGAGTCTTGTTTATTTTGTTTATTTGTACATGGGACGTGCTGGCAACGGAAGAATGACCATAATCTGATAAAATGTTACATTAAGTTTGAAAGTGATTTTGTTAAATCCAAAACTGGGATCTTAAATCTAAACAAACAATCTTTTTAGGTATGAGGGGCGAGTTGGTTAAAGTAGATTGGGAAACTATATTAAAAGGTATCAAGGTACATAAGCAATGGTGCGCATTAAAGAATTAATATATAATTTACAACAAACATTAATTCCTTTCAAGGCACAAAACCCCCACAGGAAAGGTGGTCCAACTGGGGCTAACAAGAGAAGTTAAAGATAGTTTTAGATTAAAGGAACAGGTTCATAATGTTGCTAAAAGAGCAGTAAGCCTGGGAATTGGGAGCATTTTAGAATTCAGCAAAGGAGGACTGAGAAGCTGATAAAGGGAAAATAGAATATGAGAGTAAATGAGCGAGAGACATATAAGCAGACACGTATAGCTTCTATACATGTGTTAAAAAGGAAAAGATTAGCAAAAGTAAATGTGGGTCCCCTTCAGGCTGAGACAGGAGAAATTATAATGGGGAATAAAGAAATGGCAGAGAAATTAAACACATACTTTGGGGGGAAATTGCAGTTAGAGGCTTTCTTTGGGTGAAAGCCTCCGACCGGAATTATTTTAACAAAATGACCTGGTGATCCCGGAGGAACATAGGATTGTTGTCAGAGTCCTAGTTTCGCAGTGCAGTGTACAGTAATATGTCTTCCAGGTATGTATTCATATCCTGGGATCACGTGGACCGGGACCACCAATGAACATCTAGTATTCTCATTGATAATAATGGAAGCTCCGGTTGTACGAGTTCCCATTGCTATCAACAACAACAACTTTTATTTATATAGCGCTTTTAACGTGGTATAATGTCCCAAGGTGCTTCTCAGCAGTGTTATAAGAAAAAAAAATAATTTGGCAGCGAGCCACATAAGAACAAATTGCAGCAGATGACCAAAAGCTTGGTCAAAGAGGTAGGTTTTATGGAGTCTTAAAGGAGGAAAGAAATGTCCCAGAGGTAGAGAGGTTTAGGGAGGGAGTTCCAGAGCTTAGGGCCCAGGCAGCTGAAGGCACGGCCACCGATGGTTGAACAGTTGTGATCAGGAATGCTCAAGAGGGGAGATTTTGAGGAACGCAGACATCACGTGGCATTGTGAGGCTGAAAGAGTTTAGAGATCGGGAGGGGCGAGGCCATGGAGGAATTTTTAAACTAGGATGGGAATTTTGAAATCAAGGCGTTGCTTAACCGGAAGCCAATGTAGGTCAGCGAACAAAGAGGTGATGAATGATCGGAGACTTGATGCGAGTTAGAACACGGGCAGTCAAGTTGTGGATTACCTCAAGTTTACGTAGGGTAGAATGTGGGAGGCCATTCAGGAGTGCGTTGGAGTAGTAGAGGTAACAAAGGCATGGATGAGGGTTTCAGCAGCAGATGAGCTGAGGCAGGTGTGGGCAATGTTACGAATTTAGATATGCCACAGATATGTGGCCAGAAGCTAATTTCAAGGTCAAATATGATGCCTAGGTTGCTTACAGTCTGGTTTAGCCTCAGATAGATGCTAGGAAAGGGATGGGGTCAGTGGCTGAGGAACGCAGTTTGTAGTGTGGACCATAGACAATGGCTTCGGTCTTCACAATATTTAATTGAAGAACGTCTCTGCTCATCCAGTACTGGATGTCGGACAGGCAGTCTGACAATGTCGAGAGAAGTGGTGGAGAGGTAGAGCTGGGTGTCATCAGCGTACATGTGGAACCTGACTCCGTGTTTTCGGATGACATCACCAAGGGGCAGCATATAGATGAGAAATAGAAGGGGACCAAGGATCGATCCTTGGGGGACACCAGAGGTAATTATGCGGGGACAGGAAGAGAAGCCACTGCAGGAGATTTTCTGGTTATGATTAGATGGATAGGAATGGAACCAGTCGAGTGGAGCCCCACCCAGCTGGACATTGGTGGAGAGGCATTGGAGGAGGATGGAGTGGCCAACTGTGTCAAAGGCTGCAGACCAGTCGAGGAGGGATAGTGTACCTTTGTCACAGTTACAAAGACTGTCATTTGTGACTTTGATGAGAGCAGTGTCAATACTGTGGCAAGGGCAGAAATCAGATTGAAGGGATTCAAACAGAGTTCTGGGAAAGATGGTCATGAATTTTGGAGGAGGCAACACAGTCAAGGACTTTGGAGAGGAAAGGGAGTTGGAGATGGGGTGGAAGCTAACAAGCATAGTGGAGTCAAGAGTTGTTTTTTTGAGGAGCGGGGTGATGACAGCAGATTTGAATGAGAGGGGGACAGTTCTTCTTAGGCAGTCCCTCGGAGTCAAGGATGACTTGCTTCCACATTAATGAGTTCTCAGGTGACTGAAGTCCAATGCGGGACCTACAGTCTCTGTCACAGATGGGGCAGATGGTGGTTGAATGGATGTTGGTTGAAGGGACGGGTGGGTGGAGTGCTTGGGTTGTCGTCACCCCTTCTGCTGTTTGCGCTTGTCTTTCGCGTGCTCCAGGTGAAGAGACTCGAGGTGTTCGGCGCCTTCCCGGATGCTTCTCCTCCACTTTGATTAGTCTTGGGCCAGGGATTCCCAGGTGTGAGTGAGGATGTTGCACTTTTTCAAGGAAGTTTTGAGGGTGTCCTTGCAGTGTTTCCTCGGCCCACCTGGGGCTCGCTTGCCCTGTCGGAGCTCCGAGTAGAGCGCTTGTTTTAGAGTCTAGTATTGGGCATGCGGACAATGTGGCCCATCCACCAGAGCTGATTGAGCGTGGTCAATGCCTCGATGCTGGGGATGATGTCCTGAGCGAGAACACTGACATTGGTGTGCCTTTCCTGCCAATGGATCTGCAGCATTGGTGGTACTTCTCCAGTGCTTTGAGGTGCCTGCTGTACATGGTCCATGTCTCTGAAGTATATAGGAATGCGGATATCACTACTGCTCTATAGACCATGAAGGAGATAGTACCTGAGGAGAGAGAACCGTTAACAATGTCAGCTAACATGGGAGCCAGAAAAGGAAGTTGTGTGGTCAACAGTTTAGTGGGAATGGGGTCAAGGGAGCAGAAAGTGGGTCTCACGGACAAGATGAGCATGGAGAGGTCAAGAGGGGAGATCAGAGAGAAACTAGAGAAAGATGCGAGTTTAGAACTAGGGCAAGGGGGCACTTCAGAGGAACATTGCCCCCATGGGCTAGGGGAAGGAAGGGAACTGGAAGAGGCAGATGATCGGATGGTCTCAATCTTTGAGACCAAGAAGTCCATGAGCTCCTCACACTTGTGGTTGGAGGTGAGTGTGATGGAGACAGGGGAGAACGGTTTAAGGAGACGGTTAGCAGTAGAGAATAGTAGCCGGGGGTTAGCTTTGCATTCCAGAATGATCCTGGAACAGTGAGCAGTTTTTACAGACAAGAGTAGGACCCAAGAATGCTTTATGTGGTCGAGCCAGATCTGGAAGTGAATGACTAAACCACTTGTCCACCACATCCGTTCAGGTCTGCGCCCCTTGAACTTGAGGGAGTGAAGATAAGGGCTGTACCGGGGGGAACGGCCAGGGTGATGGGGAGTAATAATAGGGACTAGGGCATCAAAGGTGGTAGTGAGGGTGTGGGTGAGCAGATCGGTGGCTGCAGAAATGTCATAGTGAAAGGAGGGCCAAAGGCTGGACAGTTTGGAGTTGATAAGAGGATGAGAAGTCACTTGGTGCAGAGGCTGAGGGAGGAGAGCAGTGAGGATATATCTGCGGTAACATTTTAATCATACTTGGGAGGGTGGTAGAGGATGAGAATTTTAAATGAGGTGAGAGGGGTGGAATAAGGTGAGATGTTCAAAGGAGGAGAAAGTGCCGGAGGAGTAGGGGACAGACCAAGGTGTGATTTGGTGATGAGAGCCACACCACCACCACGGCGGTCTGGGCGGGGCAAGTGGTGGAAGGTATAGCCGGGAGGGAAGGCTTTGTTTAAAGGTAATGTGCCATCATCCCTCGACCAAGTTTCCGTCAGGGCCATGATGTCGATGCAATCATCCACGATAAGCTCATGGATGGCAAGGGTCTTGTCCGCAAGTGAACAGACATTCTGCAAGGAGATGCAGAGAGGATCGGTGATGGCTGATCCACTGCCAGCATCCACAGGGTCAGGGATTGGACGGGTGAGTTGGACGGGGAGAAGATTGGCAAGGTTAGCCCCCTTCTCCATCCTCCCCCCTCCCCCCGGGCAAGCTGGGCGGCAAGGTGGGTGAGAGGAGGATGGGACAGTTGGGGTTGCTGCTCGTGAGGAGACAGCGACGAGAGCCACGGTGGGCCCTTCGGCAGATGCCGAGAGAGGCACAGAGGGAAGCTGCAGACTTGTCTCAAAGGGAGTCGAGCCTGGGACAGTGGCAGGAGAGTAGGTAGGTCGGAGAGTAATGAAGGGTTGGGGGAGGGATTTGGGAGGGAGAGTATCCGAGAGAGGAGAGATGAAAGGCAGAATGATGACAGGAGAGATGGTCAGGGAGGGATAGGGAGAAAAGAAAAAGCGGGAGACGGAAGTGGAAATAGAAGGGAATGGCTCGGGTCCGAAGCGGCAGCAAATAGACACAGGGAAAAACTCAGTTTACACAGTGAATAGGGAATACTACAATAGGGATTCTACAATAGTACAATCAGTATAAACAATATCAATTATATTGAAACAAAATTGATTAATATATAGATTAATTATAAGTAAACTTAAAATCAGAATTTGAGTAATTGAAAAGTTGAATCAGTCTCTAGCTGCCTCATTAAATTATTAAATCAATTCTCGGGTAGATCAAAAGGCACAATGAGAAGTAATCATTCCAAAGACCATTGATCCAACATTCTGTCCTGTGATTGTATGAACTGATGCTCTCCACTCTCTGTCCTGTGAAAGTTTCAACTCATAGGCCCCAAGTTTCCACATGATTTGCTCCTGATTTTTAGGAGCAACTGGTGCAGAACGGAGTATCTTAGAAATCGGAATTCTCGTCATTTAGTTTGCTCCAGTTCCAGTCAGTTAGAACAGTTTCACTTTGAACAGAATTTTTTTCAAAAGGAGGCGTGTCCGGCCAGTTCCGCCTGATTTTAAAGTTTCGTGAGAGAAAACTTACTCCAAACTAACTTAGAATGGAGTAAGTGAAGATTTTTGTACGCTTGAAAAAACCTTGTCTACACATTAAAAAAATCAGGCGTAGGTTACAAATTAGGCGTCCGGAACGAGGGAGGGGAGGAGGGGGGGAAGGGAAGTCATTCAATTCTACAATAAATACTTAGTTAAACTTATACAAATATTATACAAATAAATCCAACCTGAATAAAAATTTATAAGCAAAGAAAAGATTAAATAAACCATGTTCCTACCTGTGTGAAAGTTCTTCAGGCAGCGGTTTGCCATCGGGACCGAAGGCTGAACGGGCCGGGCCCGAGACTTCGGGCAGGGCCCGTCCCCAGCACCAGATTTACAGGTAGGTGGCGTTGGGTCGGGTTGGGGAGGTTCAGTTCAGTTCGGGTCGGCGGGGAGGGAGGAGGGAGAGGGAGGGAGAGGGGGGGGGGGGGGAGAGGGGAGAGGGAGGGGGGGAGGAGTGGGAGAGGGAGAGGGGGTGGAGAGAGAGAGAGAGAGAGAGAGAGAGAGAGAGAGGGGAGGTGGAGAGAGAGAGAGAGAGAGGGAGGGGAGGTGGAGAGAGAGAGAGAGAGAGAGAGAAGAGAGAGAGAGAGAGAGAGAGAGAGAGGGAGGGGGGGTGGAGAGAGAGAGAGGGAGGGGGGGTGGAGAGAGAGAGAGGGAGGGGGGGTGGAGAGAGAGAGAGGGAGGGGGGGTGGAGAGAGAGAGAGGGAGGGGGGGTGGAGAGAGAGAGAGGGAGGGGGGGTAGAGAGAGAGAGAGAGAGGGAGGGGGGGTGGAGAGAGAGAGAGAGGGAGGGGGGGGTGGAGAGAGAGAGAGGGAGGGGGGGTGGAGAGAGAGAGAGGGAGGGGGGGTGGAGAGAGAGAGAGGGAGGGGGGGGTGGAGAGGAGGGAGGGGGGTGGAGAGAGAGAGAGGGAGGGGGGGTGGAGAGAGAGAGAGAGGGAGGGGGGTGGAGAGAGAGAGAGGGAGGGGGGGTGGAGAGAGAGAGAGGGAGGGGGGGTAGAGAGAGAGGGAGGGGGGGTGGAGAGAGAGAGAGGGAGGGGGGGTGGAGAGAGAGAGAGAGAGGGAGGGGGGTGGAGAGAGAGAGGGGGGGTGGAGAGAGAGAGAGAGAGAGAGAGAGAGAGAGGTGGGTAGAGAGAGAGAGAGGAGGGAGGGGAGGGGAGGGAGGGGAGAGGAGGGGGAGGGAGGGAGGGAGGGGGGGGAGGGAGGGAGGGGGGGGAGAGAGAGAGAGGGAGGGGGGAAGAGAGAGGGGGGAAAGAGAGAGGTGGGGGGAAGGGAGAGAGAGAGAGGTGGGGGGAAGGGAGAGAGGGAGGGGGGGCGGTGCAGAGAGAGAGGGAGGGGGGGAGAGAGAGAAGGGAGGGGGGAGGTCGGGGAGGAGGAGGTCAGGTCGGATCCAGTCCGGGGGTGGGAGTAGGGTCGGGTCGAGTCGGAGGGGAGCGGCGGTCGGGGGGCGTGGGCGAAGGCGAAGCGGCAGCGGCAGTCGGGTCGGGGGGGGGGAGAAGCAGGAGCGGCAGTCGGGTCGGGGATGGGGGGGGGAAGCAGGAGCGGCAGCGGCAGTCGTGTCGGGGGTGGGGGGGGGAAGCAGGAGCGGCAGGGGCAGTCGGGTCGGGGGTGGGGGGGGGAAGCAGGAGCGGCAGGGGCAGTCGTGTCGGGGGTGGGGGGGGGAAGCAGGAGCGGCAGGGGCAGTCGGGTCGGGGGGGGGAGAAGCAGGAGCGGCAGGGGCAGTCAGGTCGGGGGGGTGGGGAAGCGGGAAGCGGGAGTTGGGAGGAAGCAGGAGCTGGGCGTGGGAGGAGCCTTATTCACACAGCCCCAGTGAGGCCATTTGGCCAGGGCTAGGGGCTGCGTGCTTTGGGCTCCTCCCACACAGTTTCGGGCGCCTGGAGCTACTGCACTTGCGTGCCCACTGTAGCGCGCATGTGCAGAGGTCCCGGCACTGTTTTCAGCGCAGGGACCTGGCTCCGCCCCCCTACAGCTCCTGCTGCGCTGCGCCGAGGGCCAGAGGACCTGCAGGGAGGTGGAGAATACGGAGGGTTTTTTTAGGCGCACTTTGTGGCGCGAAAAACGGGCATCCAGGTCGGGACTGCGCCGTTCAAGGCGCGGCTCAAAACTTGGGCCCATAATTTCTATATAGTTTGTTTAAAATACAGAGGGAAGCTCCCTCTACATTGTCCCATCAAACATGTCCTTTTCTGCTCACTTTATTACTTGCACCGACACAAAGTTTGCTGGGTACAGTTTGATCCTGATGACTGCAAATCCCTTCAGCCTTCCCAGTCTGCTCGCTCCAGATGTAATTAGTTACAAGACAGCATGAACCAAACAGGAACCTCGGATTTTAGTTTTGAAATGAAGATTTGAGTTGCTGTGGGCCGGTGGAGCGGAGGGCAGTAATGGTCCGACAGATGGACGGGGAGGCTTCATAAACAATTGGTGTACGCCGCAAACCGGGAATAATAACCTGAACTACCAGTGTTTGCAGCTTCGGGGCTTTATCGCTCTCTCTCTGACCGTGCTGGACTCCAGCCGCCACCTCACTCGGCTCAATCTCACTCTCACTCCCTCCCTTTAAATCTAATCTCCAAATCACCCCATCAGCAGCGTCTGCCTCCTATTCCCCCTTCACTGCGGTCAGATATATAGATATAAATTAATGGTGATGTAGATCAATAATTCCCTTTTATCGGCAGTAATTCAGTCACCATTGTGAGCCGGGTGCTGAGATGCCAACTTCAGGGGAGGAGAGGGAGGGGAACCAGTGAGTGTAGAACTGAACCCAGCCAGAGTCAGCACCTTCAGGGGAGGGGAGGGAGGGGAACCAGTGAGTGTAGAACTGAACCCAGCCAGAGTCAGCACCTTCAGGGGAGGAGAGGGAGGGGAACCAGTGAGTGTAGAACTGAACCCAGCCAGAGTCAGCACCTTCAGGGGAGGAGAGGGAGGGGAACCAGTGAGTGTAGAACTGAACCCAGCCAGAGTCAGCACCTTCAGGGGAGGGGAACCAGTGAGTGTAGAACTGAACCCAGCCAGAGTCAGCACCTTCGGGGGAGGAGAGTGAGGGGAACCAGTGAGTGTCGAACTGAACCCAGACAGAACTGGTGGTGAAACCTGGGAGCAGAGAACAAGCTGTCTTCAGACGTGCGATGTGTTTGAATTTCAGGACAGGGAGGACGGAGAGTTTATGGAACGGTGATTTACAACTTTGGAGGAACAAGGGAGGCAAGAATGTTCCATAGAATCAAGAATTGTCTGTTCTGAATTCTGTCCTGTACTTGAAGTAATGATTTTTGTAAACTCCTTTTGCAGGGTATTAGAAGGGCAGGATTGAGAAACTCAAACCAAACATCACATCAAGAGCTGCTGGAATCATTCGATTTATCAAGACCTGAATATCATCGGCCTTTGAATGTGGAAGGAGAAATGTTTGTCTGTTCTGTCTGTGGGAAAAGATTTCCAACATCAGTGTGACTGGAATAGCACCGAGACACACACACACACCCGAGTGAGAGTGTTCCAGTGCATTGACTGTGGGAAGAGCTTTAACCGGTTACACAGCCTGAAAAAACATTGCACCATTCACAGCGGGGAGAAACCGTACACGTGTTCTGTGTGTGGACGGGGCTTCAACTGAACGTTCAACCTGGAGAGACACAAGGACACCTGCACCACGGAGAAACCATGGGAATGTGGGGACTCTGGGAAGGGATTCAAGTTCATAGGCGCAGTATCACCAAGGGGAGGCCATTTATCTGCTCAGTGTGTGGGAAGGGATTCACTTTGAAATGCAACCTGCTGGCACACCAGCGAGTTCACACTGGGGAGAGGCCGTTCACCTGCTCCAAGTGTGGGAAGGGATTCACTGTGTCATCCAACCTGCTGACACACCAGCGAGTTCACAAGTGACTGGAAGGATTGGATTCGACTGTTACCCCAGACTGAATCGTCTCCATTCTGACAGTTGGGGTTCATTTCCTCTGAGATTGATTCCTCCTATAACTGGACTAGAGTTTAATATTCTGGATATTGGACCAATTATTCAACGGGAAAAAGGTCAGGTAAAAATAATTGATTGTGTTTGCATCCATACTTCACTGTTTAAACAGCTTTCTTCAAATGTTGAAAGCTGCAACAAATTGAGCTAAACTTTCTTGATCCATCGATAATAAAATGAATTGAATCTGCAGATTGGTTTGGGACTTCTTTGGGATGGAGCTGGACATGATGTGCCTTGAAATACTGCTGGTGTCCAGTAGATGACCCTGTCCCTCCAACTAATTCTGACTAAGAGGAGAGTGACTCCCCCACCCCCCCAGAGCAGGAATAATGAGGGCAGCTCAGGGTCAGACACTGAACTCACTCACCCCACAGGGACATCACACGGTGCCCCCTCCCTGGGGCATCTCGGGGTCAGACACTGAACGTACTGCCCACCCCACAGGGACATCACACACTGCCCCCCTCCCTGGGGCAGCTCAGGGTCAGACACTGAACATACTGCCCACCCCACAGGGACATCACACACTGCCCCCCTCCCTGGGGCAGCTCAGGGTCAGACACTGAACATACTGCACCCCACAGGGACATCACTCACTGCCCCCCTCCCTGGGGCAGCTCAGGGTCAGACACTGAACATACTGCACCCCACAGGGACATCACTCACTGCCCCCCTCCCTGGGGCAGCTCAGGGTCAGACACTGAACATACTGCCCACCCCACAGGGACATCACACACTGCCCCCCTCCCTGGGGCAGCTCAGGGTCAGACACTGAACATACTGCCCACCCCACAGGGACATCACACACTGCCCCCCTCCCTGGGGCAGCTCAGGGTCAGACACTGAACATACTGCCCACCCCACAGGGACATCACACACTGCCCCCCTCCCTGGGGCAGCTCAGGGTCAGACACTGAACATACTGCCCACCCCACAGGGACATCACACACTGCCCCCCTCCCTGGGGCAGCTCAGGGTCAGACACTGAACATACTGCCCACCCCACAGGGACATCACACACTGCCCCCCTCCCTGGGGCAGCTCCGGGTCAGAACTTTTCCCCACCATTCTGTGCTGTTTTTTTTGGCATGCGCTGTTATTTTTTGAGCAAACTAAAATCTCCAAGTTTCCCCAAAGTTTCTGCGCCATCATAAACCACTTGGGTACGATTTTTTTTTTTAACGGTATGATTTTTTTGACATCACTGGGCATGTAACCTGCCCTCTGCGCCATTTCTTGCCATTTAAGCAAGTTTGACCAACCACGATTTATTTTAAGGTGGTGTAGTGGACCGTGCTGAAAAACCTTCTGGGCTTTTAACAAATCAGCGCACGTAACAAAATCTGCACAAAAAGGTGCCATTGATTTTAGCCGAGGGAGGGAGTGAAGGAGGCATTAATTACACAAAATGAATGCATGATACTTGTTCATTTTTGGAGAGTGAAAAAGGAAAAACTACATATATTTGAAAATCTAAATGGAAATTGTGACTTTTGAACCAGGTCCACCCCACCACCGAACCTCTCCTCACCGGGCTTGAGGGTCGGAGTGCCGGCCGGCAGGATCGTTCCCTCGGCTGGACACCGGAGCTCGGCGCTTGGCTTCAAAAGAAGCCCGGGAGGGTGGAAGCCGAGCTCCTGTGTCCGGCCGAAGGAGCGATGCTGCCGGCCAGCGCTCCGACCCTGTGTGCCTCGAGCCCGGTGAGCATCGGAGACGGCACAGAAGCATTTCTTTGCACAGCAACAATGAAAAATATTAAATATTGCCCCCAGTCGTCATTATAATATGTATTTTGTGCCCCAAATGTCTGCCTTGTGAGCGTTGCATCCCCGTAGGAACCGAGCCTAGTGTTGCATATGCAGAGACCAGGGTGTGGTCTATGACTAGCGCGTCAACCTTGGAGAGAGAGGGAAGAAGTTGTGACTGCTTTCTGCTACTATTTTCACTGTGTTTCTAACTTAGAACAAATAATGGGGCAATATTAACTGCCTTACATTGTAAGAGCCTTCTGCATCATGGTGATGCAGAGGAGACGATTGATACGACAGCATCACATCAAGAACCAGAGAGCGCGGAGGATGATGGCCAGAAGGCCTTACCCAAATCGGGTATAGAGAGAGAGGCGTTCATACCTGCACCTGAGTGAGGCAGACTGCATCAGAAGGCTGCGTTTTCAGAAGGAGGTCATAACAGAGATCTGCGAATTAATGGAGGCAAACCTGCAGCCGAGAAGCCTGAGGAGGACTGCATTCTCTGTAGAAGTGAAGGTTACTGCAGCACTTGCCGCCTATGCCTCTGCCTTTGGCATCAACTGGGAATGTATCCTCCATCTCTCAACATCCAACACATCTGCATTTTGTAGGTAACTGTGTGCCTGCAGGAATGACTACATTAAGTTCCCCATGACCGCCCAGGCAATGCGTGACAGCGCTGTGGGCTTCTCCAGGATTGCTGGTTTCCCCAAGGTACAGGGTTGCATTGACTGTACACACATCGCCTTGCGAGCACCTTTGGATGATTCCATCATGTACAGGAACAGAAAAGGGTTCCACTCGCTAAACACCCAGCTCATCATGGCAGTTGATGCCAGTTTTGGTTTCCATATTTATGAAAGGGATATACTTGCTTTGGAGGCAGTTCAGAGAAGGTTCACTAGGTTGATTCCGGGGATGAGAGGGTTGACTTATGAGGAAAGGTTGAGTAGGTTGGGCCACTACTCATTAGAATTCAGAAAAATGAGAGGTAATCTTACAAAATGTATAAGATTATGAGGGTGCTTGACAAGGTGGATGCAGAGAGGATGTTTCCACTGATGGGGGAGACTAGAACTAGAGGGCATGATCTTAGAATAAGGGGCCGCCCAGTTAAAACTGAGATGAGGAGGAATTTCTTCTCTCAGTGGGTTGTAAATCTGTGGAATTCACTGTGTCAGAGAGCTGTGGAAGCTGGGACATTGAATAAATTTAAGACAGAAATAGACAGTTTCTTAAATGATAAGGGGTTATGGGGAGCGGGCAGGGAAGTGGACCTGAGTCCATGATCGGATCAGCCATGATCGTATTAAATGGCAGAGCAGGCTCGAGGGGCCGTATAGCCTACTTCTGCTCTTTTCTTATGTTCTTATACCCATGGAACACCCATGATGCTTTCATCTTGCAGCAGTCACAAGGGCAGAGCTGGCTGCTGGGGGACAAAGAGTACGGTTCGCCACCTGGCAGATGACCCCCCACCCCCCCACCCTACATGTAACCCAGACAGAAGCCGAGCGTCAGTACAACATGTCCCATATAATGACCCACAGCATCATTGAGAGGACCATTGGCATACTGAAGCAGCGGTTCTGATGCCTGGACCACGCTGGAGGCTACTTGCAATGTGCCACTGAGACCGGAGGGGGGAGGAGGGGGGGGTCAGTTCACTGTCATGTGCTGCATACTGCACAACTTAGCCATCATGAGGCAACAGCAACTGGAAGTAGAAGAGCCACCTCCGGTGAGAGGGGATGAAGATAATGATGAACAGGCTGATGACGAGGAGGAGGAGGAAGCTATGCAACTACCTCAACCTGCAAGACGATGGCGGAGGAGGAGATGGGGGTGGGGTGGGGGGGCATCGTGCATCTTTAACCATTGCTCGAGCCTTGTGTTAGCGGCTAATCCTTGAACACTTTGCTGCATGAAGGCTCAGTGGCACGTTTCATAATTGACCATGTTTACTGTTTGGACTTGTTCCGTAATGTTGTGTTGTGTTAATTGAAGAAGTAATGTTAGTGATTCTGCTTTAATTTCAAAAATAATTATGTTTATTAAAAATGTTTACACTCACACTTAACTTTAATAGTACTTACATTTTTCGGTGGTGTATTTAGATTTCTAGAAGGCATTCGATAAGGTGCCAAATAAAAGATTACTGCACAAGATAAAAGTTCACGGGGTTGGGGGTAATATATTAGTATAGATAGAGGATTGGGTAACTAACAGAAAACAGAGAGTTGGGATAAATGGATCTTTTTCCAGTTGGCGAACAGTGACTAGTGGGGTGCCGCAGGGATTGGTGCTGGGTCCTCAACTATTTACAATCTATATTAATGACTTGGATGAAGGGACAGAGTGTAATGTAGCCAAGTTTGCTGATGATACAAAGATGGGTGGGAAAGCAAATTGTGAGGCGGACACAAAAAATTTGCAAAGGGATATAGACAGGCTGAGTGAGTGAGCAAAAATTTGGCAGATGGAGTATAATGTGGGAAGATGTGAGGTTATCCACTTTGGCAGAAATAATAGAAAAGCAAATAAAAATTTAAATCGAGAAAAATTGCAAAGTGCTGCAGTATAGAGACCTGGGGGTCCTTGTGCATGAAACACAAAAAGTTAGTATGCAGGTACAGTAAGTAATCAGGAAGGCAAATGGAATGTTGGCCTTTATTGCAAGGGGGATAGAGTATAAAAGCAGAGAAGTCCTGCTACAACTGTACAGGGTATTGGTGAGGCCACACCTGGAGTATTGCGTACAGTTTTGGTCTCCGTATTTAAGGAAGGATATACTTGCATTGGAGGCTGTTCAGAGAAGGTTCACTTGGTTGATTCCGGAGATGAGAGGGTTGACTTATGAGGATAGGTTGAGTAGGTTGGGCGTATACACATTGGAATTCAGAAGAATGAGAAGTGATCTTATTGAAACTTATAAAATAATGATGGGCTTGACAAGGTGGATGCAGAGAGGATATTTCCATTCATAGGGGAAATTAAAACTAGGGGACATAGTCTTAGAATAAGGGGCCAAAACTGAGATGGGGAGAAATTTCTTCTGAGGGTTGTAAATCTGTGGAGATCTTTGCCCCAGAGAGCTGTGGAGGCTGGGTCATTGAATATATTTAAGGCGGATATGGACACATTTTTGAGCAATAAGGGAGTAAAGGGTTATGGGGAGCGGGCTGGGAAGTGGAGCTGAGCCCAAGATCAGATCAGCCATAATCGTATTGAATGGCGGAGCAGGCTCGAGGGGCCAAATGGCCTACTCCTGCTACTGTTTGTTTCTTTTGTAAGATCCCTCACGGCTCTGACTTTGCCTTTTTGAGGGACTGTGGCCTGGTGTGAAAGGAGGAAAGGTAAAGGGGGACAGATGGATAGAAAGTGGATGACTGTCACAGAAAGAGCTGGCTGATCGGAAAAAGGAACAAAAAACAAAGGAAGAGCGGAACAGATAGAGAGGGAGAAGGGGGCAGAGGGGTTGAGGAGAGGTGACAGGAGAGATGGAAGCCGATACACAGAGAAATAGAAATAGTCAGATCTTTCTCCTTCCACATTTCAGCTGTTGAGAAATTGCAGACTGTTTATATCGTGGCATTAATGAGGCTCAAAGTGCTTGCTTAGATTCGGTCGAGATCTCTTCATATAATGGGTTGGAGATCTGCACCTCACCATAGAATCAGTCACATACTATTTCATAACCAGGTATAGCTTTTGTTTTCCATTTTTGGCAGATAACCAATGAGGAACCATTTTTAGCAATTGATCCAACACGATGCTGATGTCAATGGCAGAATGAACAATTTGCGATGCCCAGCTGTGTCCTCTGGTCACTGGGCGAACTGACCCCTGGGTTGTACCTGTACACCTGCTGTCTCCTCAAGTCACTGGACGAACTGACCCCTGGGTTGTACCTGTACACCTGCAGTTTGTCTTTATCTATCCTGTTACTTACTGTCACCATAAGAAGATAAGAAATAATAACAGGATATGCCATTTGACCCCTCGAGCTTTCAATGAGATTATGAATGATCTTCTACCTCAACTCTACTTTCCTGCACTATCCCCATATCCCTTGATTCCCTTAATATCCAAAAATATATTGATGTCTGCCTTGAATATACATAACGACTGAACTTCCACAGCCCTCTGGGGGAGAGAATTCCAAAGATTCACCACCTTCTGAGCGAAGAAATTTCTCCTCATCTCAGTCCTACATTACCGACCTCTTATTCTGAGACTATGTTCTAGACTCCCTAGCCTGGGGAAACATCCTCCCTACATTAATCCTATCAAACCCTGTAAGAATTTTGCTGGTTTCAATGAGATCACCTCTCATTCTTCTTAACTGAAGAGAATATAGGCTTAGTCTACTCAATCTCTCCTCATGGGACAATCACCCCCATCCCGGAAACAGTCTGGTGAACCTTCGTTGCACTCCCTCTATGGCAAGTATATCCATCTTTAGATAAAGAGATCAAAACTGTACACAATACTCCAGGTGTGGTCTCACCAGGGCCCTATATAATTGCAGTAAGAAGCCTTTCCTCTTATACTTTAATCATCTTGTAATAAAAGCCAACATACAATTTGCTCTGTTCTGCTAGTTACAACCTGAAAAAACTCTTACAGATTTGTCAAACATAATTTCCTTTTCATAAAGCTGTGTTGATGCTGCCTAATATTATTGCCTGTTACCACATAATAATAGAATTGAGCATTTTCCCTTCTAATGTCAGGCTAACTGGTCTGTAGTTCCCTGTTTTCTCTCTCCCTCCTTTCTTAAGTAGCCCAGTTACATTTGCTACCTTCCAAACCACAGGAACCGTTCGAGAATCGATGGAATTTTGGAAGGTGCCAATCAATGCATCCACTATTTCTACAGCTACCATTTTCAATACCCTAGAATGTAGGGCATCAGGTCCAAATGATTTATCGGCTTTCAGCCCCATTATTTTCTCCAGTACCATTTTTTTTGCTAATACAAATTTCTTTTAGTTCCTCATTCTCACTGGACCCTGGGTTGTCCAGTAGTGCTGGCAAATTTTTTGCACCTTCTTCCATGAAGACAGACACAAAATATACGTTTAATTTCTCTGCCATTTCCTTGTTCCCCATTATAATTTCTCCTGTCTCAGCCTGTAGGGGACCCACATTTACTTTTGCTAATCTTTTCTTTTACATAGCTATAGAAGCTTTTGCAGACTGTTATTTTGTCTCTTGATAGTTTACTCATATTCTAGTTTCCTCTTCTTTATCAATTTCTTGGTTCTCCTTTGCTGAATTCTAAAATCTTCCCAGGCTTACTGCTCTTTTTGACAACATTATAAGCATCTTACTTTCATCTAATATTATCTTTAACTTCTCTTGTTGGCCACGGTTGGACCACTATTCCTGTGGGGTTTTTGGACCTTAAAGGAATGTATGTTTGTTGTAAATTATGAATCAAGTCTTTAAATGCTAGCCATTCCTTTTCTACCATCTACCTTAGCCAACTCTCCCCTCATACCTACATAGTTTCCTTTGTTTAGATTTAAGACTATAGTTCAGCCATGAACTCATTGAATGGCGGTGCAGGCTAGAAGGGCTGAATGGCCTGCTCCTGCACCTATTTTCTATGTTTTCTATGTTTTGATTTAACTAACTCACTTTCAAATTTAATGCAAAATTCTATCATGTTATGGCTACTCTTCCCCAAGGGCCACTTTCCTACATGATTATTAATCAACCCTTTCTTATTGTACAATACTAGATCTAAAATAGCCTGTTCCTCATTGGTTCCTCAACATACTGATCTAGAAAACCATCTTGTATACCTTCCATTAATTCATCCTCCACACTATTACTGCAAATTTAATTTGCCCAGTCTACATGCGAGGTCCCCATGATTATTGTATTACCTTTGTTACATGCACCTCTAATTTCCTGATTTATACTGTGCCCTACATTACCACTACGGTTTGGGGACCGATAAACAACTCCCACCAATGTTTTCTGCCCCTTGCTGTTTCTTAGCTCCACCCAAACTGATTCTACTTCTTGATTTCCTGAGCCAAGATCCTTTCCCTCTACTGTCTTTATCCCATCCTTTATTATCAGGGCTTCCTCTTCTTTTCCATTTTGCCATTTCTTCTAAAAGTTCCGTATCCTGGAATATTTAATTTCCAACCGTGGTCACTTTGCAACCACATCTTCATAATCGTTATTAGATCAAACCTATTAATTTCTATCTGCATTATTAATTCATCTATTTTGTTGTGAATACTTCATGCATTTGGATATAGTGCCTTTAGCTTTGACTTCTATTTTTCCTTGATGTCTCCTCAGTCAGTAATGCCCTATTACCTTTGTTACTCTCTCTGTCCCTTCCTGACCCACTCTGTTTATTTTTACCCCAAACTCTGCTCTAGAGCCTTGACATGTCTCTTGTTGCTTTTTCTCTGTATCTAAACTATGCTGTACTTTCCTGGATCTCCCCACTACGTCTTCATTAGTTTAAAGCCCTGTTTACTGCCCTAGTTATTCGATTCGCCAGAACACTGGTTCCTGCCCAGCTCAAGTGGAGCCCAATGCAAGGGAACAGCTCCCTCTTTGCCCAGTGCTAGTGTCAATGCCCATAAAGCAAAACCCCTGCCTCCCACACCACTCTTTGAACCATGCATTTAATGTTCTAATCTGCTTATCCCTGTAACAATTGGTGTGTGGCTCAGGTAACAATCCTGAGATTAATACCTTTGATGTACAGCTTTTTCATTTGGACCCCAACTCCTCCTTCAGCAGAACCTCATTCCTAGTCCTACCTATGTCGTTGGTTCCTACATAGTCCACGAAAACTGGATCCTCCCCTTCCCATTCCAAGTTCTGACTGATCTGTCCCAGGGAGGGGCAGTGTGTGATGTCCCTGTGGGGTGCAGTATGTTCACTGTCTTCGACCCTGAGCTGCCCCAGGGAGGGGGCAGTGTGTGATGTCCCTGTGGGGTGCAGTATGTTCACTGTCTGACCCTGAGCTGCCCCAGGGAGGGGGCAGTGTGTGATGTCCCTGTGGGGTGCAGTATGTTCACTGTCTGACCCTGAGCTGCCCCAGGGAGGGGGCAGTGTGTGATGTCCCTGTGGGGTGCAGTATTTTCACTGTCTGACCCTGAGCTGCCCCAGGGAGGGGGCAGTGTGTGATGTCTCTGTGGGGTGCAGTATGTTCAGTATCTGACCCTGAGCTGCCCCAGGGAGGGGGCAGTGTGTGATGTCCCTGTGGGGGGCAGTATGTTCAGTGACTGACCCTGAGCTGCCCCAGGGAGGGGGCAGTGTGTGATGTCCCTGTGGGGTGCAGTATGTTCAGTGACTGACCCTGAGCTGCCCCAGTGAGGGGGCAGTGAGTGATGTCCCTGTTGGGTGCAGCATGTTCAGTGTCTGACCCTGAGCTGCCCCAGGGAGGGGACAGTGAGTGATGTCCCTGTGGGGTGCAGTATGTTCAGTGTCTGACCCTGAGCTGCCCCAGGGAGGGGGGGAGTGTGTGATGTCCCTGTGGGGTGCAGTATGTTCAGTGTCTGACCCTGAGCTGCCCCAGGGAGGGGGCAGTGTGTGATGTCCCTGTGGGGTGCAGTATGTTCAGTGTCTGACTCTGAGCTGCCCACATTCCTCCTGCTCTAGGGGACAGGCACTCTCCTCTCAGTCGAGGTTAATTGGAGGGACAGCATCATCTACTGGACACCGGCGGTATTTCAAGGCACATCATGTCCAGCTCCATCCCAGAAAAATCCAAAACCAACCTGCAGATTCAATTCATTTTATTATCAATTGTTAACAAAGTTTAGCTCCATTTGCTGCAGCTTTCAGTATTTGAAGAAAGCCCTTTAAACAGTTAAGTACGAATGCAAACACAATCAGCATTATTTTTAACTGACCCGTTTCCCGTTGATTAATTGATCAAATATCCAGAATATTAAACTCCAGCACAGTTATAGGGAGAATCATTATCAGCAGAAAGAAACCCCAACTGTCAGAATGGAGATGATTCAGTCTGGGGTAACAGCAGAATCCAAACCCTGCGATCACTTGTGAACTCGCTGGTGTCTCAGCCGACTGGATGACTGAGTGAATCCCTTCCCACACACAGAGCAGATAAACGGCCTCTCCCCAGTGTGAACTCGCTGGTGTGTCCGCAGGTAGGATGAGGTAGTGAATCCCTTCCCACACACGGAGCAGATGAACGGTCTCTCCCCACTGTGAATACGCTGGTGTTTCAGCATGTAGGATGACTGAGTAAATCCCTTCCCACAGGTGGAGCAGGTGAATGGCCTCTCCCCAGTGTGAACTCGCTGGTGTACCAGCAGCTGGGATGAGGTAGTGAATCCCTTCCCACACTCGGAGCAAGTGAATGATCTCTCCCCAGTGTGAACTCGCTGGTGTGCCAGCAGGGTGGATGACCGAGCAAATCCCTCCCCACACTCGGAGCAGGTGAACGGCTGCTCCTTAGTGTGAACACGCTGGTGTACCAGCAGTTGGGATGACCGAGCGAATCCCTCCCCACACTCAGAGCAGGTGAACAGCCTGTTCCCAGTGTGAATTTGCTGATGGGTTAGAAGGTTGGAATAACAAGTGAATCCCTCCCCACACACGGGGCAGGTGTATGGTCTCAACCCGGTGTGAACTCGCTGGTGTCCCATCAGTTCGCTTGACCGAGTGAATCGATCCCCACACACTGAGCAGGTGAGCAGCCTCTTCGCATTGTGACTGTGTCGATGTTTTTCCAGCTCAGACGGGGATCTGAATCTCTTCCCACAGTCCCCACATTCCCACGGTTTCTTCGTGGGGTGGGTGGCCTTGTGTCTCTCCAGGTTGGACGATCAATTGAAGCCTCGTCCACACACAGAACACGTGTACGGTATCTCCCCGCTGTGAATGGTGCGATGTTTTTTCAAGCTGTGTAACTGGTTAAAGCTCTTCCCACAGGCAGTGCACTGGAACACTCTCACTCGGGTGTGTGTGTGTGTCTCGGTGCTTTTCCAGTCACACTGATGTTTGAAATTTGTTCCCACAGACAGAACAGACAAATATTTCTCCTTCCACTTTCAAAAGCCGATGATATTCAGGTCCTGAGGAATCGAGTGTTTCTGTCAGATCTTGACATGATGTTTGGTTTGAGTTTCTCAATCCTGCCCTTCTAATACCCTGGAAAAGGAGTTTACAAAAACCATTACTTCAAGTACAGGACAGAAATTCAGAACAGACAATTGTAGATTCTATGGAACATTCTTGCCTCTCTTGTTCCTCCAAAGCTGTAAATCCACATCCTATATACTCTCCGTCCTCCCTGTCCTGAAATTCAAACACATCGCACGTCTGAAGACAGCGTGTCCTCCGCTCCCGGTTTTCACCAGCAACTGTATCTGGGTTCAGTTCTACTCTCACTGGTTCCCCTCACTCTCTTCCCTGAAGGTGCTGACCCTGGCTGGGTTCAGTTCCACACTCATTGGTTCCCCTCACTCTCCTCCCTGAAGGATCTGACTGTGGCTGGGTTCAGTTCTACACTCACTGGTTCCCCTCCCTCTCCTCCCCTGAAGGTGCTGACTCTGGCTGGGTTCAGTGGGACACTGTAGCCCCGCCCACACTTTGCTCCTCTACAAAGATGGCCACACATGCGCTGTACGTCTCGATGAATCTCGGTAGTGGCGCACAAACCTGCAGCTGTCCTTTTATTAATAACTTTTATTTATAAATCGCCTTTAACGTAGTAAAACATCCCAAGGTGCTTCACAACAGTGTCACAAGATAAAATGGATAAATTTGACACTGAGCCACTGAAGAAGAAATTAAAGGAGGTGACCAAAAGCTCGGTCAGAGGTAGGTTTTAAGGAGCATCTTAAAGTAGGAAAGCGAGGTAGAGAGACAAAGAGGTTTAGGGAGGGAGTTCCAGAGCTCGGTGCCCAGGGAACAAAAGGCACGCCACCGATGGTGGAGCGATTATAATCAGGGATGTTCAAGAGGACAGAATTTGAGGAGTGCAGACACCTTGTGGGTTGAGACTAGAAAAGATCAGAGTGTTGAAAGACAACAATTAAATGCAGCGCAGCCGCTTTCTACACAGCGCATGTGCTAAACACTTCACTGTTGTTCACATCCGCTTCACACCCTGCGATTGGATAGAACCAGTGCACAAAAAACCCGTAAACCCAGCCCGGGGGGGGAGGAAAGAGACGGGACGGGGACAAAAACATGAGCGGGGGGGAGAAGAGAGAAGAGGAGAAAGGAGAGAAAGAGGAGAGAGAGACACAAACGGGGAGGGGGGGGGTGGGGGTGGGCGAAAAAGAGAGAGACGGGACGGGGGGGGGTAGGGGAGATGGGACGGGGGGGGGGGGGCAGGAGAGATGGGACGGGGGGGGGGGGAGGAGAGATGGGACGGGGGGGGGGGAGGAGAGATGGGACGGGGGGGGGGGGGGCAGGAGAGATGGGACGGGGGGGGGGGAGGAGAGATGGGACGGGGGGGGGAGGGGGGAGGAGAGATGGGACGGTGGGGGGGGAGGAGAGATGGGACGGGGGGGGGGGGGGGGGGGGCGGAGAGATGGGACGGGGGGGGGTGGAGGAGAGATGGGACGGGGGGGGGGGGGGGGGGGGGAGGAGAGATGGGACGGGGGGGGGGGGAGGAGAGATGGGACGGGGGGGGGGGAGGAGAGATGGGACGGGGGGGGAGGAGAGATGGGGGGGGGGGAGGAGAGATGGGACGGGGGGGGGGAGGAGAGATGGGACGGGGGGGGGGAGGAGAGATGGGACGGGGGGGGGAGGGGGGAGGAGAGATGGGACGGTGGGGGGGGAGGAGAGATGGGACGGGGGGGGGGGGGCGGAGAGATGGGACGGGGGGGGGGGGGTGGAGGAGAGATGGGACGGGGGGGGGGGGGGGAGGAGAGATGGGACGGGGGGGGGGGGGAGGAGAGATGGGACGGGGGGGGGGGGGGGGGGGAGGAGAGATGGGACGGGGGGGGGGAAGGAGAGATGGGACGGGGGGGGGAGGAGAGATGGGGGGGGGGGAGGAGAGATGGGACGGGGGGGGGGAGGAGAGATGGGACGGGGGGGGGGGAGGAGAGATGGGACGGGGGGGGGGAGGAGAGATGGGACGGGGGGGGAGGAGAGATGGGACGGGGGGGGGGAGGAGAGATGGGACGGGGGGGGGGAGGAGAGATGGGACGGGGGGGGAGGAGAGATGGGACGGGGGGGGGGGAGGAGAGATGGGACGGGGGGGAGGAGAGATGGGACGGGGGGGGAGGAGAGATGGGACGGGGGGGGGGGCGCAGGAGAGATGGGACGGGGGGGGGGGGAGGAGAGATGGGACGGGGGGGGGGGGAGGAGAGATGGGACGGGGGGGGGGGAGGAGAGATGGGACGGGGGGGGGGGGCAGGAGAGATGGGACGGGGGGGGGAGGAGAGATGGGACGGGGGGGGGAGGGGGGAGGAGAGATGGGACGGTGGGGGGGGAGGAGAGATGGGACGGGGGGGGGGGGGGAGGAGAGATGGGACGGGGGGGGGAGTGGAGGAGAGATGGGACGGGGGGGGGGGGGGGGGAGGAGAGACGGGGGGGGGGGGGGGGGGGGGAGAGGAGAGATGGGACGGGGGGGGGGGGGGGGGGAAGAGAGGAGAGATGGGACGGGGGGGGGGGGGGAAGAGAGGAGAGATGGGACGGGGGGGGGAGGAAAGGAGAGATGGGACGGGGGGGGGGGGGGAGGAAGGAGAGATGGGACGGGGGGGGGGGGGGAGAGGAGAGATGGGACGGGGGGGGGGGGAGGAGAGATGGGACGGGGGGGGGGAGGAGAGATGGGACGGGGGGGAGAGAGGGAGGGGGGGGAGGAGAGATGGGACGGGGGGGGAGGAGAGATGGGACGGGGGGGAGGAGAGATGGGACGGGGGGGGAGGAGAGATGGGACGGGGGGGGAGGAGAGATGGGACGGGGGGGGAGGAGAGATGGACGGGGGGGGAGGAGAGATGGGACGGGGGGGGAGGAGAGATGGGACGGGGGGGGAGGAGAGATGGGACGGGGGGGGAGGAGAGATGGGACGGGGGGGGAGGAGAGATGGGACGGGGGGGAGGAGAGATGGGACGGGGGGGGAGGAGAGATGGGACGGGGGGGGAGGAGAGATGGGACGGGGGGGGAGGAGAGATGGGACGGGGGGGGAGGAGAGATGGGACGGGGGGGGAGGAGAGATGGGACGGGGGGGGAGGAGAGATGGGACGGGGGGGGGAGGAGAGATGGGACGGGGGGGGAGGAGAGATGGGACGGGGGGGGAGGAGAGATGGGACGGGGGGGAGGAGAGATGGGACGGGGGGGGAGGAGAGATGGGACGGGGGGGGAGGAGAGATGGGACGGGGGGGGAGGAGAGATGGGACGGGGGGGGAGGAGAGATGGGACGGGGGGGGAGGAGAGATGGGACGGGGGGGGAGGAGAGATGGGACGGGGGGGGAGGAGAGATGGGACGGGGGGGGAGGAGAGATGGGACGGGGGGGGAGGAGAGATGGGACGGGGGGGAGGAGAGATGGGACGGGGGGGGAGGAGAGATGGGACGGGGGGGGAGGAGAGATGGGACGGGGGGGGGAGGAGAGATGGGACGGGGGGGGGAGGAGAGATGGGACGGGGGGGGGAGGAGAGATGGGACGGGGGGGGGGAGGAGAGATGGGACGGGGGGGGGAGGAGAGATGGGACGGGGGGGGAGGAGAGATGGGACGGGGGGGGGAGGAGAGATGGGACGGGGGGGGGGAGGAGAGATGGGACGGGGGGGGAGGGAGAGATGGAGACGCGGGGGGGGAGGAGAGATGGGACGGGGGGGGGAGGAGAGATGGGACGGGGGGGGGAGGAGAGATGGGACGGGGGGGGAGGAGAGATGGGACGGGGGGGGGAGGAGAGATGGGACGGGGGGGGGAGGAGAGATGGGACGGGGGGGGGGAGGAGAGATGGGACGGGGGGGGGAGGAGAGATGGGACGGGGGGGGGAGGAGAGATGGGACGGGGGGGAGGAGAGATGGACGGGGGGGGGAGGGAGAGATGGGACGGGGGGGGGGAGAAGGGACGGGGGAGAGATGGGACGGGGGGGGGAGGAGAGATGGGACGGGGGGGAGGAGAGATGGACGGGGGGGGAGGAGAGATGGGACGGGGGGGGAGGAGAGTGGGACGGGGGGGGAGGAGGGACGGGGGGGAGGAGAGATGGGACGGGGGGGGAGGAGAGATGGGACGGGGGGGGAGGAGAGTGGGACGGGGGGGGAGGAGAGGTGGGACGGGGGGGGGAGGAGAGGTGGGACGGGGGGGGGGGAAGGAGAGGTGGGACGGGGGGGGAGGAGAGGTGGGACGGGGGGGGAGGAGAGGTGGGACGGGGGGGGAGGAGAGGTGGGACGGGGGGGGAGGAGAGGTGGGACGGGGGGGGAGGAGAGGTGGGACGGGGGGGGAGGAGAGGTGGGACGGGGGGGGAGGAGAGGTGGGACGGGGGGGAGGAGAGGTGGGACGGGGGGGGGAGGAGAGGTGGGACGGGGGGGGAGGAGAGGTGGGACGGGGGGGGAGAGAGGTGGGACGGGGGGGGAGGAGAGGTGGGACGGGGGGGGGAGGAGAGGTGGGACGGGGGGGGAGGAGAGGTGGGACGGGGGGGGAGGAGAGGTGGGACGGGGGGGGGAGGAGAGGTGGGACGGGGGGGGGAGGAGAGGTGGGACGGGGGGGGAGGAGAGGTGGGACGGGGGGGGGAGGAGAGGTGGGACGGGGGGGGAGGAGAGATGGGACGGGGGGGGGAGGAGAGTGGGACGGGGGGGGAGGAGAGGTGGGACGGGGGGGGGAGGAGAGGTGGGACGGGGGGGGGAGGAGAGGTGGGACGGGGGGGGGAGGAGAGGTGGGACGGGGGGGGGAGGAGAGGTGGGACGGGGGGGGGAGGAGAGGTGGGACGGGGGGGGGGAGGAGAGGTGGGACGGGGGGGGGGAGGAGAGGTGGGACGGGGGGGGGAGGAGAGGTGGGACGGGGGGGGGGGGGAGGAGAGGTGGGACGGGGGGGGGGGAGGAGAGGTGGGACGGGGGGGGAGGAGAGGTGGGACGGGGGGGGAGGAGAGGTGGGACGGGGGGGTGGAGGGGAGGAGAGATGGGACGGGGGACGAAAAGAGAAATGGGACGGGGGGGGGGGAGGAAGGAGAGATGGGACGGGGGGGGGGGGGGGGGAGAGGAGGAGAGATGGGACGGGGGGGGGGGGGGGGGGGGGGGGAGAGAGGAGATGGGACGGGGGGGGGGGGAGGAAGGAGAGATGGAACGGGGGGGGGGGGAAGAGGAGAGATGGGACGGGGAGGGGGAGGAGAGATGGGGGGGGGGGGGAAGAGGAGAGATGGGACGGGGAGGGGGAGGAGAGATGGGACGGGACGGGGCGGGGGGGGGGGGGGGGGAGAAGAGGAGAGATGGGACGGGGGGGGGAGGAGAGATGGGACGGGGGGGGGGGGGATGGGGATGGGACGGGAGAGGAGAGATGGGGGGGGGGAGGAGAGATGGGGGGGGGGGGGGGGGAGAGAGGAGAGGAGAGATGGGACGGGGGGGGGGGGGGGGGTGGAGAAGGAGAGGAGAGATGGGACGGGGGGGGGGGGGGGGGGGGAGGAGAGATGGGACGGGGGGGGGGAGGAGAGATGGGACGGGGGGAGGAGAGATGGGACGGGGGGGGAGGAGAGATGGGACGGGGGGGGAGGAGAGATGGGACGGGGGGGGAGGAGAGATGGGACGGGGGGGGAGGAGAGATGGGTGGGGGGGGGGGAGAGAGAGAGATGGGACGGGGGGGGGGGGGAGGGAGGAGAGATGGGACGGGGGGGGGGGGGGGGGAGGAGAAGAGATGGGACGGGGGGGGGGGAGAGAGAAATGGGACGGGGGGGGGAGGAGAGATGGGACGGGGGGGGAGGGGGGTGGAGGAAGGAGAGATGGGACGGGGGGGGGGGGAGGAGAGATGGGACGGGGGGGGGGGGGGGGAGGAGAGATGGGACGGGGGGGGGGGGGGGGGAGGAGAGATGGGACGGGGGGGGGGGGAGGAGAGATGGGACGGGGGGGGGGGGGGGGAGGAGAGATGGGACGGGGGGGGGCAGGAGAGATGGGACGGGGGGGGAGGAGAGATGGGACGGGGGGGGGGGGAGGAGAGATGGGACGGGGGGGGGGGGGAGGAGAGATGGGACGGGGGGGGGGGGGGAGGAGAGATGGGACGGGGGGGGGGGGTGGAGGAGAGATGGGACGGAGGGGGGGGGGGGGGGAGGAGAGATGGGACGGGGGGGGGGGGGGGAGGAGAGATGGGACGGGGGGGGGGGGAGGAGAGATGGGACGGGGGGGGGGGAGGAGAGATGGGACGGGGGGGGGGGAGAGATGGGACGGGGGGGGGAGGAGAGATGGGACGGGGGGGAGGAGGAGAGATGGGACGGGGGGGGAGGAGAGATGGGACGGGGGGGGGGGGAGGAGAGATGGGACGGGGGGGGGGAGGAGAGATGGGACGGGGGGGAGGAGAGATGGGACGGGGGGGGAGGAGAGATGGGACGGGGGGGGGGAGGGGAGGAGAGATGGGACGGGGGACGAAAAGAGAAATGGGACGGGGGGGGGGGGGGGGGAGGAAGGAGAGATGGGACGGGGGGGGGGGGGGGGGGGGGGGGGAGAGGAGAGATGGGACGGGGGGGGAGGAGAGATGGACGGGGGGGGAGGAGAGATGGGACGGGGGGGGAGGAGAGATGGGACGGGGGGGGAGGAGAGATGGGACGGGGGGGGAGGAGAGATGGGACAGGGGGGGAGGAGAGATGGGACGGGGGGGGAGGAGAGGTGGGACGGGGGGGGGAGGAGAGGTGGGACGGGGGGGAGGAGAGGTGGGACGGGGGGGGAGGAGAGGTGGGACGGGGGGGGGGGGAGGGGAGGAGAGATGGGACGGGGGACGAAAAGAGAAATGGGACGGGGGGGGGGGGGGGAGGAGAGATGGGACGGGGGGGGGGGGGGAGGAGAGATGGGACGGGGGGGGGGGGGAGGAGAGATGGGACGGGGGGGGGGGGGAGGAGAGATGGGACGGGGGGGGGGAGGAGAGATGGGACGGGGGGGGGGAGGAGAGATGGGACGGGGGGGGAGGAGAGATGGGACGGGGGGGGGGAGGAGAGATGGGACGGGGGGGAGGAGAGATGGGACGGGGGGGGAGGAGAGATGGGACGGGGGGGGGAGGGGAGGAGAGATGGGACGGGGGACGAAAAGAGAAATGGGACGGGGGGGGGGGGGGGGGAGGAAGGAGAGATGGGACGGGGGGGGGGGGAGAGGAGAGATGGGGGGGGGGAGAGGAGAGATGGGACGGGGGGGGAGGAGAGATGGGACGGGGGGGGGAGGAGAGATGGGACGGGGGGGGGAGGAGAGGTGGGACGGGGGGGGGAGGAGAGGTGGGACGGGGGGGGAGGAGAGGTGGGACGGGGGGGGAGGAGAGGTGGGACGGGGGGGGAGGAGAGGTGGGACGGGGGGGGAGGAGAGGTGGGACGGGGGGGGAGGAGAGGTGGGACGGGGGGGGAGGAGAGGTGGGACGGGGGGGGAGGGGGGGAGGGGAGGAGAGGTGGGACGGGGGACGAAAAGAGAAATGGGACGGGGGGGGGGGGGAGGAAGGAGAGATGGGACGGGGGGGGGGGGGGGGGGGAAGAGGGGAGAGATGGGACGGGGGGGGGGGGGGGGAAGAGAGGAGAGATGGGACGGGGGGGGGGGGAGGAAGGAGAGATGGGACGGGGGGGGGGGGGGGGGGAGGAGAGATGGGACGGGGGGGGGAGGAGAGATGGGACGGGGGGGGGAGGAGAGATGGGACGGGGGGGGGAGGAGAGATGGGACGGGGGGGGGGAGGAGAGATGGGACGGGGGGGGGAGGAGAGATGGGACGGGGGGGGGAGGAGAGATGGGACGGGGGGGGGAGGAGAGATGGGACGGGGGGGGGAGGAGAGATGGGACGGGGGGGGGAGGAGAGATGGGACGGGGGGGGGAGGAGAGATGGGACGGGGGGGGGAGGAGAGATGGGACGGGGGGGGAGGAGAGATGGGACGGGGGGGGAGGAGAGATGGGACGGGGGGGGAGGAGAGATGGGACGGGGGGGGAGGAGAGATGGGACGGGGGGGGAGGAGAGATGGGACGGGGGGGGAGGAGAGATGGGACGGGGGGGGAGGAGAGATGGGACGGGGGGGGAGGAGAGATGGGACGGGGGGGGAGGAGAGATGGGACGGGGGGGGAGGAGAGATGGGACGGGGGGGGAGGAGAGATGGGACGGGGGGGGAGGAGAGATGGGACGGGGGGGGAGGAGAGATGGGACGGGGGGGGGAGGAGAGATGGGACGGGGGGGAGGAGAGATGGGACGGGGGGGGAGGAGAGATGGGACGGGGGGGGAGGAGAGATGGGACGGGGGGGGAGGAGAGATGGGACGGGGGGGGAGGAGAGATGGGACGGGGGGGGAGGAGAGATGGGACGGGGGGGGAGGAGAGATGGGACGGGGGGGGAGGAGAGATGGGACGGGGGGGGAGGAGAGATGGGACGGGGGGGGAGGAGAGATGGGACGGGGGGGGGGGAGAGATGGGACGGGGGGGGGAGGAGAGATGGGACGGGGGGGGAGGAGAGATGGGACGGGGGGGGAGGAGAGATGGGACGGGGGGGGAGGAGAGATGGGACGGGGGGGGAGGAGAGATGGGACGGGGGGGGAGGAGAGATGGGACGGGGGGGGAGGAGAGATGGGACGGGGGGGAGGAGAGATGGGACGGGGGGGGAGGAGAGATGGGACGGGGTGGGGAGGAGAGATGGGACGGGGGGGGAGGAGAGATGGGACGGGGGGGGAGGAGAGATGGGACGGGGGGGGGAGGAGAGATGGGACGGGGGGGGAGGAGAGATGGGACGGGGGGGGAGGAGAGATGGGACGGGGGGGGGAGGAGAGATGGGACGGGGGGGGGAGGAGAGATGGGACGGGGGGGGAGGAGAGGTGGGACGGGGGGGGAGGAGAGGTGGGACGGGGGGGGGAGGAGAGGTGGGACGGGGGGGGAGGAGAGGTGGGACGGGGGGGGAGGAGAGGTGGGACGGGGGGGGAGGAGAGGTGGGACGGGGGGGGAGGAGAGGTGGGACGGGGGGGGAGGAGAGGTGGGACGGGGGGGGGAGGAGAGGTGGGACGGGGGGGGGAGGAGAGGTGGGACGGGGGGGGGAGGAGAGGTGGGACGGGGGGGGAGGAGAGGTGGGACGGGGGGGGAGGAGAGGTGGGACGGGGGGGGGAGGAGAGGTGGGACGGGGGGGGGAGGAGAGGTGGGACGGGGGGGGGAGGAGAGGTGGGACGGGGGGGGGAGGAGAGGTGGGACGGGGGGGGGAGGAGAGGTGGGACGGGGGGGGGAGGAGAGGTGGGACGGGGGGGGGAGGAGAGGTGGGACGGGGGGGGGGAGGAGAGGTGGGACGGGGGGGGGAGGAGAGGTGGGACGGGGGGGGGAGGAGAGGTGGGACGGGGGGGGGAGGAGAGGTGGGACGGGGGGGGGAGGAGAGGTGGGACGGGGGGGGGAGGAGAGGTGGGACGGGGGGGGGAGGAGAGGTGGGACGGGGGGGGGAGGAGAGGTGGGACGGGGGGGGGAGGAGAGGTGGGACGGGGGGGGAGGAGAGGTGGGACGGGGGGGGGAGGAGAGGTGGGACGGGGGGGGGAGGAGAGGTGGGACGGGGGGGGGAGGAGAGGTGGGACGGGGGGGGAGGAGAGGTGGGACGGGGGGGGGAGGAGAGGTGGGACGGGGGGGGGGAGGAGAGGTGGGACGGGGGGGGGGAGGAGAGGTGGGACGGGGGGGGGAGGAGAGGTGGGACGGGGGGGGGAGGAGAGGTGGGACGGGGGGGGGAGGAGAGGTGGGACGGGGGGGGGGAGGAGAGGTGGGGGGGGGGGGACGGGGGGGAGGAGAGGTGGGACGGGGGGGGGAGGAGAGGTGGGACGGGGGGGGGAGGAGAGGTGGGACGGGGGGGGGAGGAGAGGTGGGACGGGGGGGGGGAGGAGAGGTGGGACGGGGGGGGAGGAGAGGTGGGACGGGGGGGGGAGGAGAGGTGGGACGGGGGGGGGAGGAGAGGTGGGACGGGGGGGGGAGGAGAGGTGGGACGGGGGGGGGAGGAGAGGTGGGACGGGGGGG